>NC_070587.1:36402696-36417696 GCF_027409825.1 Scomber japonicus | reverse complement strand
ACACACACACACACACACACATATATACAGACAGACAGACACAGACACACACACACACACACAGACACACACACTCAGACACACACACACACACTCTCACACACAGACACACACATACACAGACACACACACAAACACACAGACACACACAGACACACACACACACAGACACACACACACACAGACACAGACACACACACACACACACAGACATGCATACACACACACACACAGACACAGACACACACAAACCCACAGGCACACACACACACACACACACACACACACATACACAGACACACACACACACACACTGATGTGAAGAATAAATGTACATCAAAATAATGAGCATCAAACTGTTTGATCATCAAATGCATGAAGTAAATATAAAGTTTCCTCTTTCATGATAACATATGTTGGAATATTTGTGTCATTACAGACTTATTGACTGTGGACTCTCAGAGACTCACTGTGAAGTTTTGGCCTCAGCTCTGAAGTGCAACCCCTCCCATCTGACACATCTGGACCTGAGCTGGAACAAACTGTCTGATTCATCAGTGAAGCTGCTGTCTGCTGGACTGGAGAGTCCAGACTGTGGACTGGAGATTCTGAGGTCAGTACAGTGGTGAAGTCAGTCATATTGGTGAGCTCATGTTTTTGTCTCAGAGGTGATATTTAGGATGATCCAGTCAGCATCCAATCACAGATCCAGTATTTCCAGGTACAGTGAAGGTGTGAGAGGAGAAAGGAGCACTGAAGTCATATTGTCATTAAGTGATTGGCATCAGCTGTTTCATTCATGCTTCACCTTCATTGGCTCATTCATCAGCTTCTGGGCCACCAGCTGACCAATCACATCCTTTCATATTCATACAGCTGTTCAGGTGTATAAGCTCACACTCATCATTGATTACTCTCCACCACCCCAACTTCCTTTTTATCAGAGCTGATTGATCTGAGATTTCATGTTCACGTTTGTTAAATAAAGGTTTAATAATAATGACATGTATAAAATGTTTATTAAAAGGTGATTCATTTTCCTGCTGAGCCTCTGTCAAACAGCAGAGCCTTTTCTTCCAACTCTAACTGTATAATCATTTGATATGATGTCATTTCCTGATGTCAGTGTCTGAAATATATCAGCGTATCTACTGTATGTGTCTAGGTTCTCTGATTCTAAATGTTTTCCTGTCACACTGACTGGAAACCAGAAAAAGAGAGTTTGTGTGGAGGAAGAGCAGAAATCAGAGTCTCCAGTATCCACCTGTGTGTCTGAACATCATCCTCCAGACGTCACTCATGAAGCTGGATCCTCAGACTTAAAGTAAGAGACTGTTTCTACTGAGAGCACAAATATACTTCAATCATTTACCTCAATGTGAGCAACCTTGATTTTCCCTTTAAGGACATTTTCTGGGTGTGTAAATATTAATATTACTGAGCTACATTTGTGCTGTGGGACGCACCACAAGTCCATATAAGTCCACACTTAATTAAGTCACAGCTGGATTGGAAAGTCCACATGATGATGAACAGCTTGGTGGTTGTGTGGAATCACAGAGTTATCTTTAGTGAAGAGATACAGTCTGATTATTTGAAGCCTCTTCATAAGCCAGTCCAGATAACTGCTGTGTTTGTATTTATTCCTGCAGGGTGGAGGACAGGCGGGACAGCGCTACACCTGCCACACATAAAGGACGTGAGTGTTGAGACTGTGACCGCTTCAAAGTGTGATTGTGACAAAATACACATTTAAAGACGACTAGTTGAGATTGTGTCTGTGGACTGAAGTGTGTTTGTGACTTGGCTCTGTCCACCAGTTTTTATTCCACTTTGAATGCACCATGGTGCGTTTGTTCACTTATCAGGATTCAGAGTGAAAACAACACAGGAGGCTTCGTTGGTACGGTGTGTTGTTAAGGTTCAGGTGAGACAGGAAGTACTAGCTGGGAACACTAATCATGTGTTTGATGCTTTATCACACACTAAACACTGCATAGTTGTTTGTAATAGAAATGCAGCGTTCCCATTACAAAGGAATCCAGCAGGAATGTGTCTTTGCATGTTTGTCATCTATCAACACAGTTTCTTGTTGGATGATGTCACATTTTGTTGCAGCACAAGTTGGACCAGGTTCAGCTTTTCTATTGGACGAGCCTGCGTTGTGTTTGTGTAGCTCGCTGCGTTGCCTCCATTCAGATGAATGAGAGATGAGAGGGCTCCTTGTTTTCATCCAGGGCTAATGTCTGAATGCAGCCTAAGGGTTCGGCTCAGCTCCATCTCTGTCAGAGCCCTAGGATCAGTCTCAAGTTGGTCTGGGAATCAGGAACCGCTGTAATCACAAAATCTCTAAAGTGAGGTTTGACTCTGACTCATTTTGTGGCAGAGAGGCTGGTAGGAGGATTTTGTTACTTTTGGACGGAGCCATTTCCTGATTTTCTCTGTTTTATATCCATGAAGTCAATATTTTGGTCAGACAACACAACACTAGAAGATATCACCTTGCACTCTAGGGGACTATTCTGATCTGTTCTTATTGTTGTGAAAGATGTTGTGTTGCCTCACTGCAAGAAGTTGAATTCAGTTTAATTTCAGTTTGGATTTAAAATGTTGTTTAGACAGTTTGTTCCACTGTAATGATTGAAACAAAGGAATAAAACTATTCTTTATGGACACTTTGTAAATCCAGTTTAACGTTGGTTTTGGGTCTTTAATGAAACGTGACTGTGTTTGTCGTCTTTAAGTGATTTTATTGAAGGTTTTCCAGTAGAGACCAACAGGAGACATGTGGACAAAGTCTCTGTCCAGTCTTAAACTGGGACTTTGTGTTGCAGCTTTCTCTTTGTGTCTTTGCCCACTGGGCCACAAGCTTCATGTCTAGAAGTGACTTTAACATCTGCTGTGTGTCTTCTTCTCCACATCCTCTAATCTCCCAGCTGATCCGTCCACATCCAACACAAAGGATCAGCTGGATCCTGATGATCCAGAGAGGCTGAAACAGCAGCAGCAGCAGCTTGAGTGCATAGAGAATATGACTGGGATCATTTACCGGCAGGTACAACCAATACAAATGTCCATTTTTCATTCAACACTCTTGAACCTGATTTGCTGTCATCTGTGTGATCTTCAAGCTGTCGTTTCTTCTCCTCTCACTCATCTGTGAAGCCACCAGCTGCTGTCTAACGTAGTCTAGCAGCATCATTTCACTGCACAATGTAAAGTTAAAGAAGTGATGACTAAACAGTAAAGAGTGCAGGTGGAGTAGAAACTGAAGCAGTGAGGATCCTGTCAGCTGTACCACTGTGAAGGTGAGCTGCTCAGTTTCTCTAACTAATGTTGTCACTTTCTCCATTTTAGGACTTCACACCCAAAGTGCTGACTGAGTCTGCAAACATTTCATACAGGTAACTAAAACAGATGCTTCATGATGAATCAGACAGTTTGTTGTATCTCAGGTTCAGTTCTGTCAGATGGGAGGAGTTGTACTTCAGAGCTGAGGCCAAATATTCAACCCTCAACCTCATCGGCTCCTTTCAGTGATGACGCTTCACTTTCACTTCAAACTCCTGCAGCTGCTGCTTCACTCACATCTCATCCAGCTGTTCAGCAACTTTACTTTTTATTCATTCAAACCAAGAAAAGGTTTGTGTTGTGTGATCAGGTCCTCTGTGTCCTCCAGGTTCAGCTGTCCTGGTCCAGGTGTGTTCAGGTGTACTTTGACTGGACTGGTGTTTGGTACGGTTCAGGAGGCGGAGCTACAGTACAGGACTGTCCAATGGGACGAAAGACTTCTACAACCAGCTGGCAAGACGGCTGCAGGTCCGCTGTTCAACATCCACAGTCCTGACGGTGCTGTCAGTCAGCTCCACCTGCCACACTGTGAAATCATGGATGGTAAGATGATTATTGTGCTTTGTGAGTTTTATTAAAACAATAATAAGACTCCTGTTAGCGCCTCCTACAGGCTGCAGAGTTCACTACAACCACAAGATGAACAAACACTGATGATTTATCAGTTCTTTGATCTCACCAATGTCGGAGCTAAACATGCACAGTTTATCCTGAGAGAGGCCGATGAGGAAAGTGAAAAGGGTTCATCATCTGGGGAAATAAATGTGTTCATTACATTTTTGGGAATGACATTGTAAAGCAATACAGCGTTTGCTCAGGTTTAGAGTCATGATAGTAAAATAATCCACATGCCCCATTCAATTAAAGCCAGACTGTCCATTAAAATGTAATCTTTCTTCATTTCATACAAGTCTGATTTTGTCATAAAGAGAAATTTTAAAATTTTTCTTCTCAAGATGACTCAAAATCCCTCACCGGCTTCCCACCCACCAACACTGACAGTTGTGTTGGATGATTTGTCCAGCCAGTCCAAACTGTTTAATTCCTCACTGACCAAACTGAGAATCCTACACATCAAGTAAAATGAGTACTAACATATATTGAGGTTGTTGTTAGTAACATAAATGTGTTTTCACAGCTCCGCTCCCTGAAGGTCTGCTGTCTGTCGTCCACATCACTGATGATGGAATGAGCATCCTGGAGCCGCTGGAGATTACAGACACTCATGTGGTTGTGAATGTCCCTCACTTCTCTCTCCTGGGCCTCGTCTGGGACGTTGTTCAGAGGTTTATGAACATCATACGACCAATCAGTGGCCAGGTTCTGCTGTTCCTCCGACCTCCGCATGGTGATGATCGAATACTTGACGTATTACTGCTGCAGGACAACATTCCTCTGAGTGAGGTAAAAGTATCTGTCATACAGTATGTACAGTATGTAACATACATTGTTGTATTTATTTTAACATGGACCCCAGGAAGAGTAGCTGTTGCCTGGGTAACAGCTAATGGGGATCCTAATAAACTAAACTAAATAAACTAAACATTAGTTAGCACAGCTGTTTCTACAGTCGGTCCTGCTTCACTCCTCTAGAACTGTTATTAAAGCTTTGCAAGCTGTGTTAAGAACAGTATGATTGTCCAGTCTGAACTGGAAAGAATAACATTTAGTTTTTAGCTTTTTCTGGTTTATGTCTAGAGTCTATTATTGTCTGCCACACTGTCCCTTGTGATTCCACCATCAGGTGGCATACATATTGAATAGTGAGTAAAATTCATTTAAAGTATTTAACATGGTAGCGTGTTGCTGCCTCCATGTTTTCTTGTTATACTTAACAACATAACTGTATCTATAATTTCAACATAGAACTGCTTCTACAGGATTTCCTCGACAGATAAAACAAACATTACAGTTTTATAAGATGCCACCGCAGTGAGGGACACTTGTTTATTTCCACCTACAACATGTCTAGATTCATTTCTAGATGTCCAGCACGTACAATAACAGAATATGAATAACTCAGAGAATTCATTGTCTATCTCTGATAATAAACACCATAATAAACATGTCTTGTTACTGAAGGTTGCCGCCCAACAAGAACCAGCTGAGTACATTAAGATCTCCTCCAAATGTCATCTCAGCGTTGGTCAAAGCTACAGCGTTCACTGTGAACCTGAAGCCTCCATAATCCAGCCTGAGGTGAGTCACTTCTGATCAGGGTTGGGTACCGAGGTCGCTACTTTTAACGGTACCGACCAAACTATGTCGATACTACCGAGTATTGATTCACGTCAAATTAAACAGTGCTGAATCTCTGTAAATTAAAGCTCATCATCCTTCAACATCATTACAGCTACTAAACTCAGTGATGGTGTCACCATGGTTACTCTATAATAGCCACAGCTACACAGATGCATTGTGGGAGAACAGTGCTAATAAATATGTTTAGAAGAAATATGATTAATAAAGGCTCTACAATAGTAATGTGAATATATATTTATATATAGTTTGCACCTGTTATATATGTTTAAATGTAAAAGGTACTCAACCCTACTTCTGATACACGTTTACTGATAACAAGCTTGACTATTATATGTATTTTGTAAAATAGATTGATGATCAGAGTGATAGATAAACATTTTATACAACAGGCGTGAAAATGATGCTTTGCTTCTGGTTTCCAGGATTCAACATTTGAACCAGACTATGGACCAAACTTCTTCCCAACCTTTGAGGTTTTCCTCCCTGCAAACCAAGAGGAAGTGACTCTGATGGTCCAAAACCAAGAGAGGACACCGGTGTGGAATCGGGTGGTGAAACTGACAGGTAAAGCTTTCACCTTGTGTCAGAGTTTAGACACCAGTTGTAAAACTATTATTGACTTTATTACTCTACTAACAAATCAAAGATCCACTTCTGGATTGGTGATTCAGCCTTCAGATGATGTTACAGAAGTCTGAGAGCTTTTATTTAGGAATGTAAAACGATGTAATTTAGATCAATCTCTCTGGATGGAAAAGTATTTGGTCTACTGACTGCTGGAAAAGATTTTTCCACATTTCCTTTCTGAATCAAAGATGTTGATCATTGTTTAAAGTGAATGTTGGGTTATTGAACTACAGTCTCTGCTTCTCTTCCAGGTCCAAGAAGTGAAAATCCACAGAGGACCCTCCCAGCAGGGCACACTGCCACAGTGGGGGAAAGCAGCACAGCAGAGGAATCTCCCAGCAGGGGGAACCAACCCAGCAGAAGAATCTCCCAACAGGGGACAGACTCCCAGCAGAGGAATCACCCAGCTGAGGACATCGTCCCAGCAGAGGAGAGGCTGAGGAAGGTTCGGACACAGTTTGTTAGCAGAGTGTCTGAATCTAATCTAGACCAGCTTCTAGATAAACTTCTTGAGTTTGGTGTTATAAATGATGGTGAAATGGAGTCGGCCAGAACAGAAACGCGAGCGAACAAAGCTCGAGAAGTGATCGACGTGGTGCGAGGAAAAGGAAGTGAAGCCAGCTCCTGTTTTATTGATGCCCTCCGTGTGGTGGATCCACACCTTTCCAGACTGCTCAACTTAAGCTGAGTGTGAAGATGAAACCGTATAACAGCTGACTGTTTCACTGTCTCAAGTCTGTTCTTTGTTAAATAGCTCCACACTGTTTTTCAGCACTCAGTACTCATTTATCCAATGGTTGTAAACACAGCTTGTCCATCAAGTTTTTATGGTTTGAGGAGCAGTTCAGGTCTTTAATTATTAATCAACACTTGTTTCATTGATACTAAATTGAATATGAAAGTGCTGAGCTTTGTGTCTCATTAAATCAAAGATGTTTCAGGTTCTAACCACAAATGTGATTAAAGGTTGTTTCTGTGCTGCTGTAATGGAAATTCTTATTATTCATCTTGTCTGATCAAATGAGTAGTTATGGTATATGATTAGATGTATGTGTGTGCGTCATAATCTGCTGACCATGACATGAAATGCTGATTTAATGAACATCATTGAACTTTGATGGAACATCATGTATATTATAATCTACTGATTAACTATTGTCCTGATTGTATACACGTGATGACGTGCTTATTGTGATGACATTGTTCTGTTGATAGAACAAGGTCATCCTTTCTATGATAATGTATTGTATATAATCTGACTGTTTACTCTGCTCCGGGCTCGCTCTGCCATCTCACGCCTGAGACAGCAAGGAGTCCGTCTGCAGACGACTGAATAAACTAGAGAAAGACAACATACCGGCTTTGTGCTTTTTGATGAGTAAAAAATTGCCAGAACAGTTGCCGTTGTCGGCAGGTCACCCGTGAGCTGGCGTTCGGGACTCAGCGCTGCAGGTTAAAGTCTGTACAGCTGGGGTCTGGGACTCCAAAAACCTCAAACCTCCCTGTCAAAGAGGGTAGAGAAGTGGGGGACCTGACACGTGAGGACCAACGCCCACTCACCGGTGTGATCGAGGAACTTTTTCTGGCACACAACCTTGTCTTTCTGGTGAGTACAATCAGTAATAATAGATCCTCGCCACCAAGAGTGGGTGTAATAGACGTATTAACAGGGCAGGTGCTTACCGCTGTAGGATCGCTGAAGCTTCGGGGGGTCTGGGACCTATAGAGACTGTAGCAGACAGTCCGTGTGCACATTAAAAAAGCTTTGAATATTACCATCAACGATCGTTTAGATTTAGGTTTAAAGTTCTAAGAACGTAGGGGTATAGGATATTTTTACTTTTCACTGTACTTGTAAAAAAAAAAAAAAAAAAAAAAAGTGAGGAGTTTAATAAAAATAACACAATTAAATTAAAAAGAAAACTTTAGTTAGCTTTTAGTTAGCTTTTAGTAACTTTTAGTTAGCAATAAATAATAAATACAAATCCAAGGTCCTTAAAAATCTGAAACAAATTTTATTTTTTGCCACAATGGGCTCCAAGGATGAAACGCCTGTAAATCCACCTGTAATGTCTTCTCCCAATATTAGGTTTGTGATCACAAAATATGGTGAACAAAGTACTGACCAACTTGGAATCTGGGTTCAAGAGTGTGGGTTTCCATGTACGGGCAGTTTTAACCTAACACAATTAGAACAATTAAAAATCCAACTAAAAGTAAAAGAAACAATCAGTCAGTCAAAACAAAAGAAAAAAAGGGGGAGGAGTTTAAAGCTAATTGGAGAGCTTATACTTGTTGGCTTGATGAAGCCAATCTCAGGGACAGAAGACAGAAAAAGGCAGGGAAAGCTACACTAACATTTGCATCTCAGTGCCTCAAACTAGATCCCGATCTGGACTCTGCTCCGCCCAGAGGACAGCCAGCACCAGCTGTGGACCAAGGAGAAGCAGCCAGTGCTCCGGAGGTGATGGCAGCTGCAGCCGCAGCCATAACAACACCACCACAGCTACATCCAGACCCGAGGGTGGAAAGACAGAGACTTCCACCTCCACCATACGCCACAAAATATTGTGCACCACAAACCCCTCCTCCACGGGATGAAAGCAGAACAAGACAAGGCACCGCTTTCGAGTCAACGGAAAGCCCCTTGTTGTCAGACTCCATGCTAATTGCACAAATAGTTATAGTAGTAGTATCTCTTTTTTCTTCCTTCTTATCTGTGATCTGAATCTTCTTGAACTCTTCAGCAGTTTAGTTTCATCCTGTGTTGACAGAGATGGTGACAACAGATCAGTCTGCAAATGTTCTTCATAAAACCTCAACATACTATATTATATTTCTCTTAAAGCCAGAATGACAGTTTTCCATTTCCTCCTTCACCACTAATGTCCACCAGCAGATTGTTGGGACAGACACAGATGACTCTGGGCAGCTGGTGGCTGATGACTGCCATCAATGAATCTCAGGCCAAATCACAACAAAGTCATCATGAGGCTGAAACTGATCAGCTGATGAGGTTGAAGTGCTGCGTTGATGAATCTGAACACTGGGTGGCGATGTGGAGGAACAGCATCAATAAATCACCTAAGCAGAGAAGGAGAACATTTAAACAGACAGCTGCACTATGATAGGCTGACAGTGAAGGTGTGTCAGCGTGCTATTGGTTAGACTTGACCAGGTGATGTGAACAGCTGATGTGAACAGCTGATGGTCCAGAAATAACAGCAAGGAAAATATGAGCTTTGACAGAGATCAGTATGAGCTGTGAGAAGGATCAGAATGACTGAAGAATGAGAAATACAAGTATGAGGTGAGCAAACAAAGATGGACTTCCTGTCTGAACTTTAGCTAAGCTTCATACTCACTGCTTATTAAAGGATTCACATTTTCCCCTTTTATTGCTTTTATAAATGAAATCATGGTCAATATAACAAAAACAAGTCTTTAATGTCAAAGTGAAAACATTTTCTACTAAGTAATGTCAATTAATTAAAAATATATAATGTAAAATGAGTGATTGCATAAATATTCACGTCCTTTAAACAGACGGATATCATTCAGCAGAGGTCCAGCTAATTGATGCTAGCAGTCTCACAATGAGTGAAACAGAGATCAGCTGAGTGCAGTGAATGTGTCTCAGGTGATTCTAATATAAAGACACCTGTGACTAGTGTGAAGGAGTTAAAAGCTCCAGCAGCTGAGGTGGGAGAGACTCTGCATATAACAACTGTTGCATTATGGGAGAGAGGCAGCTGAGGTGGAGGGAGGGAGGAAGGGAGGAAGGAAGGAAAGAAGGGAGGGAGGCAGGGAGGAAGGAAAGAAGGGAGGGAGGAAGGAAAGGAGGGAGGGAGGAAAGAAAGAACGAAGGGAGGGAGGGAGGAAGGAAGGAAGGAAGGACAGGTGGAAGGAAGGAAGAAAGGAAGGAAGGAAGGAAGGACGGAAGGAAGGGAAGAAGGAAGGGAGGGAGGGGGGAGGGAGGGAGGAAGGAAGGGAGGAAGGAAGGAAGGGAGGAAGGAAGGAAAGAAGGGAGGGAGGAAAGAAAGGAAGGGAGGAAAGAGGAAAGAAAGGAAGGGAGGAAAGAAGGAAGGAAGGAAAGGAGGGAGGAAAGAAAGGAGGAAGGAAAGAAGGAAGGAAAGGTGGGAGGAAAGAAGGAAGGAAAGGAGGAAGGGAGGGAGGGAGGGAGGGAGGGAGGGAGGGAGGGATGGAGGAAGGAAGGAAGGGATGGAGGAAGGAAGGGAAGAAGGAAAGGAAGGGATGGAGGAAGGGAGGGAAGAAGGAAAGGAGGGAGGGAGGGAGGAAGGAAGGAAGAGAGGGAGGGAGGGAGGAAAGGAAGGAACATGAACCCAAAGACTCTGAGGTCAACTGGAAGAAGGTTCTTAACACTACACATCACCACCAACACACCAGTTAATGTTTCAGTTAAAGCTTCCTCTGTGCTTCACTGCTGTGGAGCTGATGACGACATTGCCACGGTGACGCCTCAACACGTTGCTATAGTGATCACACTATTCTCATTGTTCATTAAGTGTCTGTCATCACTCTGGCTCCAGTCTATTGGTCCAATCACACACTGTCTCCACCACAGTGCCACCAGCTCTTCTACCAGTGGAAGATGCAGCCGAGGACGGAGGGCAACCCATTACTTTGTGACACACAAATGTAGTAATTCAGTTCTTCCTCTTTCACCCAAAAGGCCACAATACTTAGGACTCAGGTTTGCATTTTCATCTTCATCTTCATCATCATCTTCATCATCAGCATCATCTTCATCAATTTCATCCTCATCTTCATCTTTATCATCATCTTCATCATCTTCATCATCATCATCATCATCATCATGTTTATTAGAATAGCATCAGTGATCATCAGCTTTAAATCCCATCTGCTGTTTCTATCATGGACTGTGTGATTTAAAGCAGAGCGGTGTGATGCTGCAGGAGGCCACCAGGTGGCAGCAGAGGCTCAGAGGATAAATGTTTCAACACACAGACTTTAAATGTGAGAAAATAAAGACATCTTCATCATCTTCATCAGCAACATCTTCGTCATCATCATCTCCATCATCTTCATCATCATCTACAGGACTTTATTATTACATGTTAACATGTTAAATATGAACCCTTTACATACCATCATCATCATCTTCATCATCAGCAACATCTTCATCAGCATCTACAGTACTTTAATATTACATGTTAACATGTTAAATATGAACCCTTTACATACCATCATCATCATCTTCATCATCTTCATCATCAGCAACATCATCAGCATCTACAGTAC
Organism: Scomber japonicus; assembly: GCF_027409825.1. NCBI lineage: Eukaryota > Metazoa > Chordata > Actinopteri > Scombriformes > Scombridae > Scomber > Scomber japonicus. The sequence continues at coordinate 36,406,173 of NC_070587.1, read as the reverse complement.
TTTATTATTACATGTTAACATGTTAAATATGAACCCTTTACATACCATCATCATCATCATCATCTTCATCATCAGCAACATCTTCATCAGCATCTACAGTACTTTATTATTACATGTTAACATGTTAAATATGAACCCTTTACATACCATCATCATCATCATCATCTTCATCATCAGCAACATCTTCATCAGCATCTACAGTACTTTATTATTACATGTTAACATGTTAAATATGAACCCTTTACATACCATCATCATCATCATCATCTTCATCATCTTCATCATCAGCAACATCTTCATCAGCATCTACAGTACTTTATTATTACATGTTAACATGTTAAATATGAACCCTTTACATACCATCATCATCATCATCATCTTCATCATCAGCAACATCTTCATCAGCATCTACAGTACTTTATTATTACATGTTAACATGTTAAATATGAACCCTTTACATACCATCATCATCATCATCATCTTCATCATCAGCAACATCTTCATCAGCATCTACAGTACTTTATTATTACATGTTAACATGTTAAATATGAACCCTTTACATACCATCATCATCATCATCATCTTCATCATCTTCATCATCAGCAACATCTTCATCAGCATCTACAGTACTTTATTATTACATGTTAACATGTTAAATATGAACCCTTTACATACCTTCATCTTCATCATCTTCATCATCTTCATCAGCATCATCTTCATCATCATCTACAGGACTTTATTATTACATGATAACATGTTAAATATGAACCCTTTACATACCATCATCTTCATCATCATCTACAGGACTTTATTATTACATGATAACATGTTAAATATGAACCCTTTACATACCATCATCTTCATCACCATCATCATCTTCATCATCTTCATCATCAGAAACATCTTCATCAGCATGATCTTCATCATCATCTACAGGACTTTATTATTACATGTTAACATGTTAAATATGAACCCTTTACATACCCTCATCTTCATCATCATCATCATCTTCATCATCTTCATCATCTTCATCATCAGCAACATCTTCATCAACATCAGCATCATCTTCATCATCATCTACAGGACTTTATTATTACATGTTAACATGTTAAATATGAACCCTTTACATACCATCATCTTCATCATCTTCATCAGCATCATCAGCATCATCTTCATCATCATCATCATCTACAGGACTTTATTATTACATGTTAACATGTTAAATATGAACCCTTTACATACCATCATCTTCATCAGCAACATCTTCATCATCATCATCTTCACCATCATCATCTTCATCAGCATCATTTTCATTTTCATCATTTATTATTTATTAAGATTGATTGACTGCTGGTTGTCAGAGACCAGCTGTGATTATCCAGTCTCAGCTTTGAAGGACAACCCCTCCCATCTGAGAGAGCTGGATCTGAGACTCAACAACCTGAGGACATCTACAGGACTTTATTACATGTTAACATTTTAGATATGAAAACAAGAGTCTTTTAACCCTTTCCATATCATCATCTTCATCATCTTCATCAGCATCGTTTTCATCATCATCATCTTCATCAGCATCATCTTCATCATCATATTCACCATCACCATTATCATCTTTATCAGCATCATTTTCATCTTCGTCATCATCACCATCATCTACATCTTCATCATCATCTTCACCAGCAACATCTTCACCAGCAACATCTTCATCAACATCATCTTTATCACCATCATCATCATCATCACCATCATCATCTTCATCAGTATCATTTTCATCTTCATCATCATCATCATCATCATCTTCATCAGTAACATCTTCACCAGCATCATCTACATCATCAGCATCATTTTCATCTTCATCATCATCTTCATCATTTTCATCATCTTCATCATTTTCATCATCTTCATCAGCATCATCTTCATCAGCAAACATCTTCATCATCATCATCTTCACCATCATCATCTTCATCAGCATCATTTTCATCTTCATCATTTATTCTTTATTAAGATTGATGGACTGCTGGTTGTCAGAGATCAGCTGTGATTATCCGGTCTCAGCTCTGGAGGACAACCCCTCCCATCTGAGAGAGCTGGATCTGAGATCTGACATCTACAGGACTTTATTATTACATGTTAACATTTTAAATATGAACCCTTTACATACCATCATCTTCATCAGCAACATTTTCATCATCTTCATAATCATCATCTTCATCTTTATCAGCATCATCTTCATCAGCAACATCTTCATCAGCATCATCTTTATCAGTATCATCTTCTTCTTCATCATCATCTTCATCAGCATCATCTTTGTCATCTTCAGCAGCATCATCTTCGTCATCATCATTTTTATCTTCATCATCATCATCTTCATCAATATCATCTTGGTCATCTTCATCATCATCCTCATCATCATCATCTTCTTCGTCATCTTTATCATCTTCGTCATCATCATTTTTATCTTCATCATCATCATCTTCATCAATATCATCTTGGTCATCTTCATCATCATCCTCATCATCATCATCTTCTTCGTCATCTTTATCATCTTCATCAGCATCATCTTCAAAATCATCTTCATCATCTTCATCATCCTCATCAGCATCATCTTCATCAGCATCATCATCATCATCATCTTCTTCATCATCTTTATCACCTTCATCTTCATCATGTTCATAATCCTCATCATCATCATCTTCTTCATCTTCATCATCTTCATCAGCATCATCTTCATAATCATCTTCATCATCATCCTCATCAGCATCATCATCATCATATTCTTCGTCATCTTTATCACCTTCATCTTCATCATCTTCATAATCATCATCATCATCATCATCATCTTCATCAGCATCATTTTCATCTTCATCAACATCATCTTCGTCATCTTCAGCAGCATCATCTTCATTATCTTCATCATCATCATCATCATCTCACCTCAGAAGGGTCAAAAGTCTGAAACTGAAAATGGAAAAGAAAAAGATTTGAATGCAAATAAACATTTTTTTAAATAGATTCTTTAATTTTTTCAAATTTCTATTTCAAACATTTACATGATGAAAAAAAACAAGAATGAACAATTTTCCAGATGAGTGAGTGATTATTAGTTACGTCTCTACTTCCTGAGATTAGTGAGACAGGTAGCCGTGAGACAGGCAGCAGTGAGACAGGTAGTAGTGAAACAGGTAGCAGTGGGACAAGCAGCAGTGAGACAGGTAGCAGTGAGACAGGCAGCAGTGAGACAGGTAGCAGTGAGACAGGCTGCAGTGAGACAGGTAGCAGTGAGACAGGCAGCAGTGAAACAGGCAGCTGTGAGACAGGCAGCTGTGAGACAGGTAGCAGTGAGACAGGCAGCAGTGAAACAGGCAGCTGTGAGACAGGTAGCGGTTTCTGTCTCTCTCCAACTGTCTTCCTCTCTCCACCTGTCTGTCTCTCTCCACTTGTCTCTCTCTCTCCACCTGTCTGTCTCTCTCCACCTGT
>NC_070587.1:36380196-36397696 GCF_027409825.1 Scomber japonicus | reverse complement strand
AGAACACTGAGGTAGCTCGATACATGCTCAGGCAAAGAGGACTAAACAGGAGCAGCGTAATAACAGGTCGCAGTGTTCATAACCAGCGCATAGAAAGACTTTGGGCTGAGCTTAATCGTGTAGTTTCATACCATTACTCTGATCTGTTTACTTTCATGCAGAATGAATGTATACTTGATTCACTTTCTGAGCTACACATGTTTAGTTTGCATGACATTTACTTTCCACGGATCCAAAGGGCTGTCAGGGAATTTAGAGAGCAATGGAATAACCATGCACTATCTACTGAGAGACACATGACACCTTTACAGTTGTGGTACAGAGGTGTGATTACTCATGTTGGACAGAACAGCACGGCTGTGAGCAGTGTATTTGATGCTAATGAACCTTCAGTGACTGATGAGAGTGGACCCTTGCCTGAGCTTCATCTCAACAACAATGTTGAGGTTCCTGAAAACAACTTTAATATAAATGACACCACCATCGAGGAAATCAACCAGGCTATTGATCCATTCGCTGAGGATGGTAACCATGGAATCAATTTATTTGTGACACTTGTAAATTTTCTTGAAACAAAACAGCTTGAGTAAACTGTTCTTACTAGCAGTGCCACAGAAATAAAGACTTTGGAGAATGGTAACAGTCCTTTGTCACATTCATCTGAAAACACCAGCATTGTATTAACAGTAGTAGCCTACACCTGAACTGATGGCTTCCACTCTCATTTTATATTACAGCTCATCTTTTACCTGAGTGCACTAAGATGTAACATATCAAGTAACAATGAACACTTCCTTGACACTGTACCTACAAAGACCAAATTTATGTAACCTCAAACATTGCTGTAAGGTCTGTGATACTCAAGGGCTTGTAAAAAAAACTACAAATATAAATAAGAAATACAAACATTTGAAAAACAGATGTCAGAATTGTGAGCACTAGGCTACCTGAACTTTTTTTTACTCCATTCCAAATCCCTGAGTGTTTCGGATTGCAAAGTCCATGTTACTCTTAAAGTCCTCGTAGGACTGGTGAAGAGGTATTCTGAGACAGTTTACACATGTGTTTGCTATCGGGTATCTCCCTCTTTGGAATTCCAGAGACGGTTTAGGAGAAAACCCGATGGGTGGCATCACATCGCACCCTGTTGCAAATGACAGAATGTCTCCCAGCTTTGGCGGTCCTTCGTCCTCTGAAAAATACCATGACAAGATTAATGGCTGAAACAACAATCAATGGTTCTGATTAAGACTAAAAACTAAAAGTAAAGTCTCTGCTAATATAAGATTTTTCTCCTCTTAATGACCATTACAAAGATGTGAAGCAATATTATGCAATGGTTGTTGCATGCATATACATAATAAACTGGTGTTTTTGATGTGTTAGAAGGAAACTATCATGTCTACTGATTTCAATGAACAAAGCAATAAAAAAAGACAATTCATTTTTTGATATGTGCACTTAGCAATAGGGTGACTGCTAAAGAATTTAACAGATTTCATAGGAAGGATGCTCCAGTTACTCCTGACTGCAGCCAAGTATTTTCACTAAAACTGCTTAATGTCACAGTGTGGTATATTAGTAATTTGAAGGCAAGAATCATACAAAATATGTACACTACTGATAGCTCACCTTGTACACCTTGTTTATGTTAGTAATGTAAGCAAGTCTTTTTCACTGCCAGTGTAATAGGGTCTGGGTTTCAAGATGGCCAAGTTACTCTTTAGTATGATTTACTAAAGGGAACAACACTCAGTTCTGAATTAAAAGCATACAACACTAATAGTTCCAGTCAAGTTTAAACACTATTCCATATCCATACACTGACTGCAAAGTGATGTCAGGCCACAATCCATACCATCACCCACCTTCAGCGTCCTGTAAATAATCCCTCCAGTAGGCGACCACCCTGTTCTCATCCGCCCTGTTATTGCTTCCCATCTCGGACCATCTTATGGCAAACAGGTGATCCATAATTTCAGCAGTCAGGGTCCCAGGGCTGTAGCACAGGACAGGGCGAAAGGCTTCAGGATGATGTTTTATTTTCTGGAGCACGCCAAGAGTTCTCAATCCATCACTGAACCTACACACAACGTAGATACACAAGAAGGCACAGACAAGCAGTCAGAATGAATTTAAGTGCCACAAATGTTTGTGGAATATTAGGCTACTGGTTATATCAGTCATGAGTTATATCGAGGTAAGGAACAAATACAGCCCAATATTCAATGAACGTAGTGTATGTGTTGCAGTAAGATGGGTATACTGTTAATGGTAGTGTATAATAGTCTGCTCTAGTTATATTATATTCACATTGTGTGTAAACCATATCACAGGAAAGGTAAACAGATTTGCACTGTGACAAAATATACCTTTCCAAGGGACCACGGACACGCTGAACCACCTGAAACATCAGGACATCTTCCAACAGTTTGTCCTTGTCAACCAGGCTTGTAAGATGTCTCAAGCAGCCAGCAGTGGCTAGGTAGTCAGTGAGTGGCTCTGTAAACTGTCGCAGCTCCTCCAGTGTTTTGGCTTCAGAAATCTAGAGACAGAGAGAGAGACAGAGAGAGAGAGAGAGAGAGAGAGAGAGAGAGAGAGAGAGAGAGAGAGAGAGAGACAGAGAGAGAGAGAGAGACAGAGAGAGAGAGAGAGACAGAGAGAGAGAGAGAGACAGAGAGAGACAGAGAGAGAGAGACATGTTTGAATAAAGACATAACATGCCTGTAATCCAGGAACCATGCACAATACTACTGGTATTAGCAACAAAATAAACTCTCTACAAACCTGTTTTAGTTTACTATAGAGTTCCATGTCTGTAATGTCCTCCAGTACAGGCCTGCATCCATCAGGTCCCTCTGCTATGCAGGCAAAGAGCGTTCTCGAGAGGAAACATGGTGGAGGGCCTCCATGAACCAGGCTGACAGCAATTGCTCTGCCAGCTATGAAATATCTGTCCTCCCGCACAGCTAAACAAAAGTTAACAATATACAAGATAAAAACACATCAGTAGCAGCATGTGGGTAAATATCTGGGGAGGCACAGCAGCAGTATTAAGAATACATGGTTGGCACCATGGCTGGTTACATCAGTGATCTAGAAGATTATAATGACATCAGTGAATCACTTAGATTATGATGGGATGTGATGCTGCCTGACATGGTGTTTGAACCTGAAAAACTACACCTCAGAAAACACTAGCCAAAACTCAAAACCACGAGTGGCCCCTGCACATGCTGCTGTATCAAGCAGTGTTAAAAGCAATCAAATGAACAAACAAATAAACAAATAAATACACCCTTAATACATGTATTATGGAAAATGCAGATATACACACCAGAGGAACTGAGAGCCAAGTTGAGGTGTCCCTCTGGTCCTTCAAACATGTCTGACTCTGCCAGTGTTTCCATCAGCAGACGTAGAAACTCTCGGCGAGGGCCACCGAGGTCCACAGCCTCCTCCGTGGTTCCCCTGTCATCGGAAAATTTTACGGACATCTTCTTATTTGGGTCATAGGAGAGCCGTCTGAACCCCCTTATTGCTCCATCGAGGACTGCAGAACGATTGATGTTGAACTTGCACACTTGCAGGCTATCAATTTTGTCACTGAGTTCATTCAATATTTGACTAATGGGGATGTCTTCTTTTGGCTGCCTAAAAAGTAAGAATGACAGATCAATCAGTAACTGTGCTTACATTAACAATGACAGGGGTCAAAGAGTGAGAGTGGTTCTGTCTTTAAGGGTTCACTCATCAACTTTCAGAAAAAGGGCTCCAACACTGTTTAGTTGACATTAATGTAAATACATTCAAATTAAAGCAGAACGTTGGCTACTGTAAAAAGTGTCTGAATGCTTATAGTCTGCACTGTATTTTCTACTTATTGTCAAACTTCCACTCTGCCAAAGCCTACAGTCTACACTTCTACACTTTACACAGTGAAATCTTTACTGTAGTAAGACACAAAACACTTACGTCTGATCCTCAATACTGGCAATGATAGCACTGTACAGGTCATCATCATTATCTTCATCTGATGTCTCATGTATGAGGTCGATGTACGTTCCATAATCGTTTTGACATTGACTTGGGGTCTGGTCCCTTGTGGAGGGCTGTGATGAAGAAGCTTGGGCTTTCTGTTGTGTGCTGCATGAAGCCTGGGCAACTGCAGTGGCTGGGGCATAGACTTGAGGTCTGGGGTCCGGCCAACGATTAGGGGTCTGGTCACTAGTGGAGGGCTGTGATGAGAACATTTGGACTTCCTGTTGGGTGCTGCATGAAGCCTGGGCAACTGCAGTGGCTGGGGCATAGAGGTGAGGTCTAGAGTATGGCCAACAATTAGGGGTCTGGTCACTAGTGGAGGGCTGCGCTGAAGAAGCTTGGGCTTTCTGGTCTGTGCTGCATGAAGCCTGGGCAACTGCAGTGGCTGGGACAAACATGTCCTCCTCTTCCACCCAGTCATCTTCCTCTGTACTTGAGTCACAGCCTTCCCTCATCGTAGGCTGAAATAACAAACAAATGAATTGTTATCTTAACTTGTAATCAGTGGTCATCATGCACCTTGCTGATAACCTTAATCTCAAAATCTTAGATTTTGCAGTGAGATATGATCAAACTGACTATGCAAGTCTGCTGCATTTACTCACAAAAATACAAATTCAGCCAAGCAGAACAAGCAAGGACTACATTTAAACCAACTTGAACTCTAATCATAACCAGAGATATTCATTTTCTTCATAAGATTAGAAGTGGCCTTTAAAAACAAAAACAGATTTTTAAAAGGATTTTTTTTTGGGGAATAATTTAACAAATAATGTCAAATTGATAGTCTGACTGGGGTGTGTTAATGTTTGACATGAATATTGACTTTGAAGCTCTATTATATTTAGTGTAATGCCACATTATAAAAATCCTCCCTCCTTTATCCATAGGGACCAAATAGCCCATGCAATAACAGGTTTATAAAACGTCCAAAAAATAAGAATAAATTGTATTGTACACGCACCAATTCACTTTTATTTACCGGCTATGCCTCAAAGTCGAGCAAGGAACTGCCCTAATGAGCAAAAAACTAACCATGGTTTTGAGATGATGGCGTTCACAGCATTAGTTACCATGGCCATACAATCCCATGGAAAGAGAGCCACCGACGTGAGATCGGAAACCCAGGTCTAAGATCAGTTATCTGACTAAAGGTCCCGCTTCGTGGGACAGGTCAGGCTCTCACTGATCTGTCCTCTGCTGCTTACCTCCAGGGCTACTGACGGCCTAATATACAGCGGTGCTCTTCTGAAGATCTTGTGCACCATAGAAGCGTCTAACTGCTGACCTCTGCTAAGCTTGGGTGTAACCAGTTTGTTCCCACACGGCATAAGCATCTCCAGACTGGAAAAAGCAAGAATTCATGCACACACAAACAAATATTTAGATCAACCACACCCTACTAAACAACTTTAAAACAATAATTACCGTTACTTCATAATATTTTAAACACAGGCAAAACTAACGTTAACTGTTCGTGGCTAACAGGTACCGCTTACTCTGGGACCATCCCGATGTTCCCCGCTTTGCAGAGCTAGCAACCGAGTTAGCCGCGATCGGGGAACGTACGCTCCCCTTACTCTTTAGCTGCCAGTATGAACGTTAGCTAGTTAACGTAAGGTTTGCTTAATGTAGCTGTAGCGGTCTAGCTGTCTAATTTGAGCTAACGAGATAACTAGGTAACATTAGCTTTATCGAGCCTGATATGCTAGCATGCAGACGCGACATACCTTGCTCCTGAAGGAATCTTCCCATCAAACGCCTGACGCAGTTGGAGTAGCAGGGTCGTGTGGTCCCATGTTTTATCCACTTCCAGTGCACTCACGATGTGGCCCTTTTCATGTAACACGGCCTTCATTTGTTGCTTTGGGACTTTTTTGTCCCGGGGGCTGCAGAGCAATATTACGTCCTTATAAAATGTAATTACACGATGGGACGATGGTTTTGGTCTGGAAAGTGGACAAAATGAACAGGCGTCATTTATTTATGTTGAATTGAGGCCCAGGAAATAATAAAGAAATCATTCGCATGTCACCCACCTTCTCTTTCCTTTTGGCCCGCCCCAGTTGCTGAATCGCCTGGCTTGGAAGCGAGGTGTCTGCACCTGTTGAGCCACGGGGGGAGGGGGGGTGTTGCTCCCCATATTAACATTTACGCATTGGTTTGGCCTAAACAACACGCTTATCTCATTATTCTCATTGTTGACGGGATTTCTCTTGTTTCCAGAGGCTTCTTGGTTCACAAGACAGTTAATGAGTTCTGGTGAACCAAGAAGCCTCCTCAAAATACCGATAGCATCCTCCGAGTGGTTGCCCGCCATCGCTACTGTCCATACAGTTTTTTTTCTTCAACGAACTTGATGGTCCTGGTCGTCCGCGGTCAAAACCCACAACTTCCTGTCCTAATTTTCAAAATAAAATCAGGGCGAATGATTAATAAGATTTATGAGCAGGTGATGTGCCTTGTAGTGACAGATTGTGGATCTAGTGCTCACAGATTTAGGAATAATATTTAGTTGGACATCCCTAAACCTATGGAGAGAGATATTTATTGCACATGTTCTATACTCTATGCTTTATACTCTACAATATGCAATGATTTATGTGTATTTTGACACCGTGGAAAAACCGGAAGTAGGTGTCCAAGGTGCCTTCCGGTTACATTGAAAGAACTTCCGGGCGCACTGACATTTTACACGCACACCCAGATACACACACACACACACACACACACACACACACACACACACACACACACGCTGTGTGAAAAGGTGGTAGGGTATGGAAATTTTCAGTGCGTGTCTGCACATCATGTAAATGTGTGTGCACGTTTTCAATGTGCGTGTGCACGTTGTCAATGTGCGTGTGCACGTCTTGAATGGGTACGTGCACATTGTCAATGTGCGTGTGTGCACGTTTTCAGTGTGTGTGCACGTTTTTAATGCAAATGTGCACATTGTCAATGTGTGTGTGCACGTTTTCAATGTGTGTGTGCACGTTTTCAATGTGTGTGTGTACATATTTCAATGGTTTCACCCTAAACGGCCTCCCATAGAACAGCATCAATAAATCACCTGAGCAGAGAAGGAGAACATTTAAACAGACAGCTGCACTATGATAGGCTGACAACTTCCTCTTCCTCTCTCTACGTCTTCCATTCTCACACACACACACACACACACACACACACACACACACACACACACACACACACACACTGTCACTTTATGTTTGCTCCTCCTCTTTCACCACACACACACACACACACACACACACACACACACTGTCACTTTATGTTTGCTCCTCCTCTTTCACAACACACACACACACACACACACACACACACACGTGACTTCCAGTAAAGAAGGAGGAAGTAGTCAAACAGGAAATAACTCTACCAGTGAAACAGTGTTTAGACGCCATTTGAAGTGAACGGAGCAGAAGAAGACAAAGCAGCTTTAAAGCAGGTGAGTGTTAATATTACTACTATAAATAATGATTAGTGTCATTATTGATCGATCTGATCTGAAACATACACAACATATTAGTGGAGATATTCTTATAAAGTGCAGCAGAAATGATTTTCTAGGTGAGCACTACAAACCAGCCACAGAGAAAAGAAAGTTCAAACATGTCTAAGTTTGCGTCTGGATGGAAAAAGGAAGTAAAGCAATAATAAGATACGCATCAAATGAGTGAGGCAGGGATGTGTGAACTGAGGCACGGCTGGAGTCTGGAGATAGGAGCAGTATTAAAAACAGGCTACCTGATTGTCAAACCCGAAGTGCTGTACCTTCTCGTGCTGATGTGTGGAAGCAATAAATGGAGCAAAGCAACAGGAATAGCTGGGACATTGTGTTTGAGAGCCGTGTCAAAAAGCTGCAGCGACACGCAGCAGCAGGAAGTGACAGTGGAAACCACTAACACACAGACTTTTGATGGCTGGGGAGAGTGACGGCCAAGCTTTCCTCCATCTGGTGTTGTATGCTGAGTTACTGCTCCGATCCTAAAAGCAGAAGCATCACATGTGAGAGTTGTAAACAGACAGTCCCTTGTGAGTGTTTCTTGTTGTGTACTTCTTGGAGTCTTCATCAAGGAGGACTTGTTGATATGCTGCAGCCAGGTCTATTTTTGAGAATGACTTCGCACCACTAAGTGTGGCCAGCACCTCCTCAGTGCGTGGTAGGGGTTTATCTCAGTGTTTGGAGCCTGGTTCACAGTAACCTTGTAGTTACTGGGACTACTGGGGCAGCCCACTCACTGTGCTTCACAGGGGACATGATGTCATCTTTCTCCAGCCTTTCCAGCTCTTTGTCCACGTGTTCTTTCATTGCAACCAGCAGGGGGCGTGCTTTGTGGAGTTTTGGAGTTCAGGCTTAACAGAGATCGTTGCTTTGATGTCCTTTCATGTCCCCAGCTCATCTCTGAAACCTTCACTGTATTTTGTGATCACTTCAGGCATTGACTTGGGCGACTCTGCTGGCTGTGTGCGTTCACACTGTTTTCATCATTTTCCAATTGAGTCTTATTTGTTGAAGCCAGTTTCTCCCACACAGTGAAGGATCCTTTCCTTTCACAACTATCAGAGACAGTCAGCAGTCTGATGTTCGTACTTCAGCCATGAACTGTCCTCTCACTGGGATGAGCTGACCTGTGTTGGTCTCCAGCTCGACAAATCCCAAATGTGTTCATGGTAGAATATCACGGCTTGTATCAGTCATCCTGTGGCTGAGAGTTGGGTTTGATTCATATATAATTTAGTGTATTTTGAGCGTATTGTGAGTCAGATGGTCACTGTTTAAACGTTACTCTTTGTCATAATGTGTAGTGTTGTAGAGCTGTAATGAAGCGCTAAATATGTTTGTAGCTTAGAGGAAAAAGAAAACAACTTAACATGTGGAGGTATTTTTAAAGCCCAGAGTAAGCAGCTGTTTGAGGTCATTGACCAGGTGAGGAAAGTACATTAAAACGTGAATGAAACATTAAACTCTGGCTCATAAACACAGACACAGAACTGCTGTTACAGTGGGGCAAAAAAGTATTTAGTCAGCCACCAATTTTGCAAGTTCTCCCAGTTAAAAAGATGAGAGGCCTGTACTTTTCATCATAGGTATACTTCAACTATGAGAGACAGAATGAGAAAAAAAAATCCTGAAAATTTGCAAATTAAGGTGGAAAATAAGTATTTGGTCAATAAAAAAAGTTCATCTCAATACTTTGTTATATACTCTTTGTTGGCAATGACAGAGGTCAAACGTTTTCTGTAAGTCTTCACAAGGTTTTCACACACTGTTGCTGGTATTTTGGCCCATTCCTCTATGCAGATCTCCTCTAGAGCAGTGATGTTTTGGGGCTGTCACTGGGCAACACAGACTTTCAACTCCCTCCAAAGATTTTCTATGGGGTTGAGATCTGGAGAGTGGCTCGGCCACTCCAGGACCTTGAAATGCTTCTTACGAAGCCACTCCTTCGTTGCCCGGACGTTATGTTTGGGATCATTGTCGTGCTGAAAGACCCAGCCACGTTTTATCTTCTCTTGCTGATGGAAGGAGGTTTTCACTCAAAATCTCACGATACATGGCCCCATTCATTATTTCCTTTACACGGATGAGACACCTTTGCAGAAAAACAGCTCCAAAGCATGATGTTTCCACCCCATGCTTCATAGTAGGTATGGTGTTCATGTTTCCACCCCCATACTTCACAGTAGGTATGGTGTTCTTTGGATGCAACTCAGCATTCTTTCTCCTCCAAACACGACAAGTTGAGTTTTTACCAAAAATTCCAAAAAGGGCCTGGACATGTACTGGCTTAAGCAGGGGGACACGTCTGGCACTGCAGGATTTGAGTCCCTGACGGGGTAGTGCGTTACTGATGGTAGCCTTTTTTACTTACAACACACACGTTTATCTGAAATCTGTTGGATTTAAACCAGAGTCAAAGTTTCTCTTTGTGATGACTAGAAAACACACATGGTTGTAGTTAAAGTCATGTAAACTAATAAGAAGCTACTAAGTTGAGAGGCAGGACTGGGTTTATTATACTATGTATGTGTGTGTGTCTCCAGTGTTACTGGTTTACCTCTCAGACTCCAGAAGATGAAGAAAGAGGAGGAAGAGGAGGACAGAGCAGAGTCTGTAACATCCGGCTGTGTGTCTATGAAGAGTGACCAGTCTAAAGAAGATCTTCCAGCCTTCAGTAATGAACCTGGACCCTCAGACACAAAGTAAGAGACTGTTTCTACTGTAAACTGAGCTGAAGATGATTCAGGTTTTAAATGTCATTTCATAAACTACATTACAACACTATTAGTGTTAAAAAGTCAGTCAGTGATATATGTTGTAGTTAAAGTCATGTAATGTATAGGAAGCTGCTCACTTGAGAGGCAGGACTTGGTTTATTTTACTGTGTGTGTCTCCAGTGTTACTGGTTTACATCTTATCTACATCTGGAGAAAGAGGACAGAGCAGAGTCTGTAACATCTGACTGTCTGTCTATGAAAAGTACCAACATTCACTTTCATTCAGCCCTTTCACACATGCTGCTGCACATACATGAACCACAACAGCAGGTCCACACACAGACACTCACACAGTATGTGAGCCTAAGACCTACCACACTGTATTCAGCATTTATTATTACAATTTCAACTGAAGATCCAAAACATTAAAGTGAGGGTGCAACGCATGCTTTATTACCCTCATAGGAGTGGTGTTCTGATGATTGACGTGTTTTCATAGAAAACATATAACTGTCACAGTTTTATGACATCTGTATGTCAGTTCTGGATTACAAGCAGGGTTTGGTGCTGTAAGAATATGGAGCCTGGCCACTGAGGAGGAGATTACACATTATGTACAATAAAGAGTTTAGTGACAAACTGACAGCTGTCTTGTGTTTACAGAGTCAGTGTTATAACAGAAGGACATGCAGATGTTCAGTTCCCATGGTAACTGACTCTGTGGTAACTGAGCCAGACTTTTAGTTTTCTCTCTTTCTGGAACTGATCATCCAGAGTTTCTCTGAGTCATCTCAGGGTGAACAAACTCTGAGTTTTCTCTAAATGTGCTTTCTTGACTAAAGCCCTGAGTGTATTTGCTGTCAGCTCTGAATGTAAACTGTGAAGAGAATCAAGATGAAGAACAAGTTCAAAGACTTAAAACTGACTGTAAAATCAACTGTTTCTTCCTGTTTGATGCAAGTAGTCGACAAGTTTGAGAAACAAGTTTTGACCAAGGGTCCGCGTATCTTTTGGTCCTTCAGTTTTCTTTTCAGGAACGATTAATAAAAAAACAAAAATCAGGGACCTTAAATAGAGACGAGGCAGAGTCATAAGAACAAGTCTCAGTGTTACTCACGATAAATAAAGTCTCAGTGTTACTCACGACAAATAAAGTCTCAGTGTTACTCACGATAAATAAAGTCTCAGTATTACGATAAATAAAGTCTCAGTGTTACTCACGATAAATAAAGTCTCAGTGTTACTCACGATAAATAAAGTCTCAGTGTTACGATAAATACTGAGAGTCTGGACTGTTTATGAAGGGAAAGAGCTGCATGAAGCTTGTGAGCTGTCGGTTGGCCTCCACTGATGTCATGTGAAATAAAGAATGTGTTCATGTCCACAGAGAGAGGAAGAGGAGGGCTGTTTCTGTGGAGGAGCAGATGTCCTGCTGTTCTTTGTGTCAGGACGCCCTGAAGGATCCAGCCTCTACCAGCTGTGGATACTGGTTCTGCAGACAGTGCATCATCTCATACTGGGACCAGTCTGCTTCATCAGGACACCCCTCCTGTCCCCAGTGTGGAAAAAGATCCAGGATCAGAGCTGGACTGCAGACAAGCAGCCAGACCAGCACTGTACAAAGTAAGACTGAAGATCTGTCTGCTGATGTCATCATCTCTGAAAACAGGAATCTACCTCCTCTATCCTACTGAACATATATTTATAATGATACCTTCTTTTTCTTCTCTTTCAGCAGAAAGTGGTCTGCAGGAGGTTTTAGATAAACATCACATCAGTCTGAGCAGCACATGTGAATGTGTGACTCAAGGAACTGATGAAGCAGGAACTAAAACCTTCCTCATCAGCATCTTCACTGAGGTCCACATCACAGAGGGACAGAGTGAAGAGGTTAATACCCAACATGAGGTGAGGCAGCTTGAAACAGCTTCCAAGATGAAGACCCTCCGTGACGCTCCAATCAAGTGTCAGGACATCTTTAAAGTCTTCCCTGACCAACAGGAAACTGAAGAGGTTCATACCCAACATGAGGTGAGGCAGCTTGAAACAGCTTCCAAGATGAAGACCCTCCATGACGCTCCAACCAAGGATCAGGACATCTGTGAAGTCTTACACAGAGTCAGAGTGGTTCTGATGAAAGGCGTCGCTGGCGTTGGAAAAACCTTCTCAGTGCTGAAGTTCACTCTGGACTGGGCACAGCGCTCCAACAACCAAGATATCAGTCTGCTGATTCTGTTCTCGTTCAGGTCGCTGAACTTGATCAAAGATAAGCAGTACAGTCTGCTCATGCTGATCCATGTTTTCTATCCAACATTACAGAAGCTCACAGCAGAGAAGCTCGCTGGCTGTAAAGTTCTGTTCATCTTTGACGGCCTGGATGAAAGCAGACTTTCACTGGATTTCAACAACAGTGAGGTCGTGACTGATGTCACACAGAAGTCATCAGTCAGCGTGCTGTTGACAAACCTCATCAAGGGGAAGCTGCTTCCCTCGGCTCTCGTCTGGATAACTACCAGACCTGCAGCAGCCAATCAGATCCCTCCTTCCTGTGTGGACAGGGTAACAGAAGTACGAGGCTTCACTCACCCCCAGAAGGAGGAGTACTTCAGGAGGAGATTCAGTGATGAAGAGCAGTCCAGCACAATCATCTCACACATCAAGACATCCAGGAGCCTCCACATCATGTGTCACATACCAGTCTTCTGCTGGATCACTGCTACAGTTCTGGACCACATGTTGACTACAGACCAGAGAGGAGAGCTGCCCAAGACCCTGACTGACATGTACTCACACTTCCTGCTGGTTCAGACAAAGAGGAAGAAGAACAAGTATGATGAGGGACATGAGACGAGTCCACAGGAGTTGACGGAGGCTGACAGGAACCTTCTTCTGAAGCTGGGGAGGCTGGCGTTAGAACAACTGGAGAAAGGAAACATCATGTTCTACCAAGAAGACCTGGAGCAGTGTGGTCTTGATGTCACAGAGGCCTCGGTGTTATCAGGAGTTTGTACAGAGATCTTCAAAACAGAGAGTGTGATCTTCCAGAAACCAGTCTACAGCTTTGTTCATCTGAGCGTTCAGGAGTTTCTGGCTGCAGTCTACATGTACCACTGTTACACCAGCAGGAACACAGAGGTACTGGTGGACTTCCTGGGACGATACTACAGTTACTCATCCCTGGATGACTTCCTGAAGGGAGCCATGCAGAAATCTGTCAAGAGTAAAAATGGCCACCTGGACCTGTTTGTCCGCTTCCTTCATGGTCTCTCTCTGGAGTCCAACCACAGTCTCTTAGGAGGCCTGCTTGGTCAGACAGACAACAGTCCAGAAACCATCCAGAGAGTCATCAACAACCTGAAGAAGATGAACAGTGGTAATATCTCTCCTGACAGAAGCATCAACATCTTCCACTGTCTGATGGAGATGAACGACCGCTCAGTACATCAGGAGATCCAACAGTTCCTGAAGTCAGAGAACAGATCAGAGAGACTCTCTGAGATCCACTGCTCAGCTCTGGCCTACATGCTGCAGATGTCAGAGGAGGTTGTGGATGAGTTGGACCTGGAGAAGTACAACACATCACAGGAGGGACGACGGAGACTGATCCCAGCTGTGAGGAACTGCAGAAAGGCTCTGTAAGTACAGATGTGATTAACATTATAAATCAGTGTAGATTAGTAGTTTAGTTCTTCAAATATAAATAATATAAATGTTTTATTATAGTTAAAATAGTTGTTTATATGTGAAATAACATGTCAGTTATATTTAGTCTCAGATGTGTTAATAATGTTGATGTTTATATCTGTTAAGTTAATGAACAGTTATTCTATTTATTTCTAGTCATTATTGGATTTGACAGTGTTTTCTTCTCTTTCTCTTCCTTTGTGTGTTGGAGGATTCATTCAAACCTGGTGAAACACATGAGGTTGTGGTTGAGGTTTTATTACAGCAGCATTTTATCACAACATATATCAGTATTTTACAGTTATCAGTGAATGCAGTAAAGTTATTATTACATGAGCAGCTTCTGTAAATCATATATAATCATACACTGTTTTAACACTATAATTAAGAGTTTAAAATAAGATCTGTTTCATTTTCCAAAGAAGATTTCTGAGACATTTCATAGTGAGCATGGAGGATCAGCCAATCAGCAGACTGATTCAGTAATGTCAGTTATACAACAATATGTAAAGTTAGCTAACGTTAAGCAACATTAGCTTCCGTAAACTACTGGTCATAGAGACTAAACCCCTGAGTGTGTTGAACTGAGCAATGGAGCCTTTTTTCTCTCATCAGTTCATCTTTTTATTGTAAAGAGGGAAGTGGTGTTACATGGTGTTGTTCTGAAGTCTTTCTGATATTCTGTTGCTCACAGAAAGAAACTCTCAGCTGTTTTCTCTCTTGTTGGTGTAGAGAAGAGTAGTAGCAGGAAATGCACAGAGGTCTGATCAATATATAAGAGCAGAACGGCAGAATTCAGCCTGTTTAAAGAGATCTGATACACATTAAAGCTCAGTGTTATATTTTAATGCTGACACACTGATAACATCTTTCTGATGACATCATGTTAAAATAATTCAACCTTATTGGTTTGTTCATTGTGTTTGTGCTGAATCAGTTTTTCAGATTCTCAGGAAAAAAGGGGACACTAAACGTCTAAATATTGAATACATTGATATTTAATGATGTTCAGGTGTAATATTGTCAGGTCATTAGTTTCATTAGTGTTTGTGAACAGTCAGTAAATGTAGCTGCTTATGGATGTGAACCTGACAGCAGCAGGTAGCAAAGAGAGATGATCTTTCTCAACTGGAACTGTTCACTGAGCTGAACTGAGTCTAAATATCCTGCAGTCACACTAAACATAGTGGACAGTAAAAGTGGTTTTCTAATCAAGATGTCCTCATGTTAAATTAGTGGAGACAGACATGGGATCAGATCACACACACACTGTGCACATTATGGAAGCCTCAATGTAACTCCATGTTCTCTCCTTCATCTGCAAGATTAAAGCTAAACAAAGATTAAAGTGTGCAGGTCTGAGAGAGAGTGATGAGAATGATTGTTTCATTCAAGCACAGTGAGACAGCATCAGCTGAACTGGGAGTGTTCTGGTAGCTTACTGGTTAAGATGCTTCCAGTATAACTGCAGCTTCCACTGATCCCTCTCCTCTTGTTTCCTGTTTATCTCTCAACTGTTGTTTTATATTAAAGGAATAAAATGATTTTAAGAGATTATCTGAACCTTGAGCCACTTCATGATATGTTGTAATATTTGTGTCATTACAGACTTACTGCCATTAGTCTCTCAGACACTGAATGTGAAATTGTGACCTCAGCTGTGAGGTCCAACCCTCATCTGACAGAGCTGCACCTGTGGCTCGACAACATCCTGTCTGATTCATCAGAGAAGCTGCTGTCTGCTGTACAGGAGAGTCCAAACTGTAAACTGGCTCTGAGGTGAGTTCACTGACTGTAACTTTGGTAGATTTTCTTTTTATTTAATTCACATCCTTCACTGTTTGGTTCATAATTTTCAGGATTATCTTGAATAATAATAATAATAATCTAAGAGATGAAACTAAATAATGAGCATGACAGGTTTTCTTTATTGCACACTAAGAATAATAAACATGTCAATCATAAGCCGATATAATAAAACCAGAGCTCCATTAGCAGCAGCGATGCTAACGGGCATGATGAGTTGAACCAATGTCCAGTCTGCCCTGTTGCATGATGGGCCATAGCCAGCAATGGTAGAGATCAGGACTAACTTGTACTTATTAAACTAGGCAGTAACATACAATGATGATTGAAGTCAGAGATGATCGGTCCTTACTGATGAAGATAAAGTCCTTCATGATGAAGATGAAGTCCTTACTGATGAAGATGTTCTGAATGAATGAATGAAAGGAAACTAAAGTGAAAGATGAAGCATGAAAATAAGTGTTTCCTGTCCAGAATCATCAGTATCAGAGGAGCATGGTCAGCTCTGTACAAATGTTGGAAATCAAATAAAACTCTAACAGTGAAGTTTACTATTTAGCCTAGCAGCTACGTACATGCAGCGCTAGCTAGGAAGCTTACTGCTGAATCACTGGAACCCAAATACAAAGTTAAATGCTGCCTAGAAACAACCTTCAAAGTGACTTTATGAAAAGCTCTTGTGATAGATGTTACCTGTGAGCAAAGAAAGATGCTTACTTACTTACTGGAAATCTTTAGAGTGGCC
This sequence comes from Scomber japonicus, assembly GCF_027409825.1. Classification (NCBI taxonomy): domain Eukaryota; kingdom Metazoa; phylum Chordata; class Actinopteri; order Scombriformes; family Scombridae; genus Scomber; species Scomber japonicus. The sequence goes on along the minus strand of NC_070587.1, from coordinate 36,381,180 downwards.
ATGTTTCATGAACATTGTTTGATAAAGAAACAAAACAGAGCGAGGAAGCATCTTCTCTCAGAGAAGATCTTTGGCTGGACACAGACTGCGGCTCACTGAACCAGGGACCTGAATCAACGTTAATTAGGACAGCTGATCTCATCTGTGTGTGACTTGACTTTTGAACAAAGGCTAGGTAAAACTATTGCTGCTTGAAGAGAGGAAGTTAAAGTGATGCAGACAGCAACGCAGCTACAATATCTAGATAGAAATCCAAGTACTAGGCTACTAATATTTGCACACACATGTTCCCACAGCAGCAGAGAGCAGTCACGCTGACTGAACACTGCTTCAGTGAACAGGCTACAATTGATAAACATGCAGTGAGTACAACAGCAGACTGAGCTGGTTGACAAAGCCTGATACTTGACATTTCTCCCAAGAGTCAACTACTTGAATCTGAATCATCCTGATATGCAGCAGCTCTGAAAGCACTGAGCAGAGAGGGAGAAACATTTAAAAAGACTGCTGCAATATGATAGGCTGATAAAGAAGGTGTGTCAGCCTGCTATTGGTTAGATGTGAGCAGGTGATGTGAACAGCTGACGTCTTAATTGATGCCCCAGAAATGACAGAAAGGAAACGATGAGCTGTGAGAAAGATCAGAATGACTGAGGGATGAGAAATCAAACTATAGATGTGAGCTTGTAAAAAGATGCTCTTCCTGTCTGAGGTTCATTTTTACATTTAAGGAATAAAATGCATCAGAAAAAATACATTTAATAAAAAGATGATGTGAAGAACAAATGTTCATGTTCATTAAAATAATGAGCATCAAACTGTTTGATCATCAAATGCATGAAGTAAATATAAAGTTTCCTCTTTCATGATAACATATGTTGGAATATTTGTGTCATTACAGACTTCGGTACTGTGGACTCTCAGAGACTCACTGTGAAGTTTTGGCCTCAGCTCTGAAGGCCAACCCCTCCTATCTGACAGAAC
>NC_070587.1:36300196-36375196 GCF_027409825.1 Scomber japonicus | reverse complement strand
TGGATTTAAAATGTTGTTTAGACAGTTTGTTCCACTGTAATGATTGAAACAAAGGAATCAAAATATTCTTTATGGACACTTTGTAAATCCAGTTTAACTTTGGTTTTGGGTCTTTAATGAAATGTGACTGTGTTTGTCGTCTTTAAGTGACTTTATTGAAGGTTTTCCAGTAGAGACCAACAGGAGACATGTGGACAAAGTCTCTGTCCAGTCTTAAACTGGGACTTTGTGTTGCAGCTTTCTCTTTGTGTCTTTGCCCACTGGGCCACAAGCTTCATGTCTAGAAGTGACTTTAACATCTGCTGTGTGTCTTCTTCTCCACATCCTCTAATCTCCCAGCTGATCCGTCCACATCCAGCACAAAGGATCAGCTGGATCCTGATGATCCAGAGAGGCTGAAACAGCAGCAGCAGCTTGAGTGCAGAGAGAATGTGACCGGGATCAGTTACCGGCAGGTACAACCAATACAAATGTCCATTTTTCATTCAACACTCTTAAACCTGATTTGCTGTCATCTGTGTGATCTTCAAGCTGTCGTTTCTTCTCTTCTCACTCATCTGTGAAGCCACTAGCTGCTGTCTAACATAGTCTAGCAGCATCATTTCACTGCACAATGTAAAGTTAAAGAAGTGATGACTAAACAGTAAAGAGTGCAGGTGGAGTAGAAACTGAAGCAGTGAGGATCCTGTCAGCTGTACCACTGTGAAGGTGAGCTGCTCAGTTTCTTTAACTAATGTTGTCACTTTCTCCATTTTAGGACTTCACACCCAAAGTGCTGACTGAGTCTACAAACATTTCATACAGGTAACTAAAACAGATGCTTCACTGATGAATCAGACAGTTCGTTGTATCTCAGGTTCAGTTCTGTCAGATGGGAGGAGTTGTACTTCAGAGCTGAGGCCAAATATTCAACCCTCAACCTCATCGGCTCCTTTCAGTGATGACGCTTCACTTTCACTTCAAACTCCTGCAGCTGCTGCTTCACTCACATCTCATCCAGCTGTTCAGTCTGGTCTCCAGCTTTTGAAACACTGCAGCAACTTTACTTTTTATTCATTCAAACCAAGAAAAGGTTTGTGTTGTGTGATCAGCTCCTCTGTGTCCTCCAGGTTCAGCTGTCCTGGTCCAGGTGTGTTCAGGTGTACTTTGACTGGACTGGTGTTTGGTACGGTTCAGGAGGCGGAGCTACAGTACAGGACTGTCCAATGGGACGAAAGACTTCTACAACCAGCTGGCAAGGCGGCTGCAGGTCCGCTGTTCAACATCCACAGTCCTGATGGTGCTGTCAGTCAGCTCCACCTGCCACACTGTGAAACCATGGATGGTAAGATGATTATTGTGCTTTGTGAGTTTTATTAAAACAATAATAAGACTCCTGTTAGCGCCTTCTACAGGCTGCAGAGTTCACTACAACCACAAGATGAACAAACACTGATGATTAATCAGTTCTTTGATCTCACCAACGTCAGAGCTAAACATGTACAGTTTATCCTGAGAGAGGCTGATGAGGAAAGTGAAAAGGGTTCATCATCTGGGGAAATAAATGTGTTCATGGGGTTGAGTTTAGCTCAGCGGGTTGAGCACCCGCCCCATGTGCTGAGGCTACAGTCCTCGCTGCAGGCGATCCCGGTTCGAATCCCGAGTCGAGCGATCCTTTCTGCGTGTCATTCCCCCTCTCTCTGCCTCCTGTTTCCTGTCTGTCTCCACTGGCCTGTCCATTAAAGGCAAAAAAAGCCCGAAAAAAATATACTTTAAAATAAATGTGTTCATTACATTTTTGGGAATGACATTGTAAAGCAATACAGCGTTTGCTCAGGTTTAGAGTCATGATAGTAAAAGAACCCACATACCCCGTTCAATTAAAGCCAGACTGTCCATTAACCTTTGTGTCTGATATGGACACTTTGGTCCAGTTCCGATTTTCATTTTGTGATTATTTCATCTTTCTTCATTTCATACAAGTCTGATTTTGTCCTAAAGAGAAGACTCAAATCCCTCACCGGCTTCCCACCCACCAACACTGACAGTTGTGTTGGATGATTTGTCCAGCCTGTCCAAACTGTTTAATTCCTCACTGACCAAACTGAGAGTCCTACACATCAAGTAAAATGAGTACTAACATATATTGAGGTTGTTGTTAGTAACATAAATGTGTTTTCACAGCTCCGCTCCCTGAAGGTCTGCTGTCTGTCGTCCACATCACTGATGATGGAATGAGCATCCTGGAGCCGCTGGAGATTACAGACACTCATGTGGTTTTGAACGTCCCTCACTTCTCTCTCCTGGGCCTCGTCTGGAAACGTTTTAAGAGGCGCATCACACGACCAATCAGGGGCCAGGTTCTGCTGTTCCTCCGACCTCCGGATGATGATGATGATCAAATACTTGATGTATTTCTTCTGCAGAGCAACATTCCTCTGAGTGAGGTAAAAGTATCTGTCATACAGTATGTGCTTACCATCAGCCTTGTTTTATACCATAGCTGCTTCTACAACAGTCCTGCTTCTCTTCTCTATACCTTTTAAACCTTTTCAAGCTGTGGTAAGAAAAGTGTGATTGTCCATCTGAACTGGACATCTTCAGAATAATCTTTTGCTTTTGGTTTTTACTTTAGTCTTTTATTTTGTTTAAGATTAATTTTTTCTGCATTATCTCTAGAGTCTATTATTGTCTGCCACAGTGTCACTTGTGATTCCACCATCAAATGTAGTATAATGTAACTGTGGACTAAATTCATATAGAAATCTAGGTATTCAATATGGCAACGTGTTAATGCCACCATGACATTTTACTTTTCGGGTTTTAGATTTATTTTTCATATTCATGTTTATCTCATGGAGAGATAAAAGGAGAAACAAACATTACAGTTTTATAAGATGCCACCGCAGTGAGGGACACTTTTTTATTTCCACCTACAACATGTCTAGATTCATCTCTCGATGTCCAGCATGTACAATAACAGAATATGAATAACTCAGAGAATTCATTGTCCATCTCACTGTGAATAAACGCCTCAATAATCATGTCTTGTTACTGAAGGTTGCCGCCCAACGAGGAGCAGCTAAGAACATTGAGATCTCTTCTGACTGTGATCTCAGCCTTGGTCAAAGCTACAGCGTTCACTGTGAACCTGAAGCCTACAGAATCCAGCCTGAGGTGAGTCTGATACACTTTTAATGGTAACTAACTTAATTATTATATGTTCAATTTTATTGGATATTCACATTTACAACAGGTATGAAAATGATGCTTTACTTCTGGTTTTCAGCGTGTACAGTTTCGCACAAGGCTTGGACCAAACTTCTTCCCAACGTTTGAGGTTTTCCTCACGAGACAATATAAGAAAGTGACTTTGATGGTCCAAGATCAAGAGGGGACACAAATGTCGAATTGGGAGGTGAAACTGCCAGGTAAAGCTTTCACCCTGCTGCAGCAGCACTTGATGCGTGACCTCATGTCTGAGGGTTTGCCCCCAGTTCAATCAGGAGAGACCAGAGAATCAAGTAAAAGAGTTGTTTATTATACAGATGATATTTATGATTAGGTATTGTCAAAGTCTTTTGCACCTGGACTCTGCAGGGAGATTTTGATAGATAGTGCTTCCGGCCAATCATAGCACTTAATTTTCACCCAACCACCCCGCCTCGCCTAGCTTTGCGCCTCAGTTCAGTTCAGATAGCCAGTCCCCTTTCGCCCGTTGAGCTGATAACACTGAAAAGGTCAAATTAAGACGTTGAGTTAGCCCTATATTAACCACTTGTCAAGGTTACAAGGTTCATCTATTCAATGTGTGTTGCAATGGTAACCGTCACGTATCCCTGTATTCTTCGGATTTCCAAAGTTTCCGTTCCGTCTTCTGCCGCTTATCCAGGTCGGGTCACGGGGACAGCAGGGCCCACACTTCCCTCTCCCCAACCACTTCGTCCATCCTTCCCTCACTCGTGAACAAGACCCTGAAGTACTTGAACTCCTCCACTTGGGGAAGGATCTCATCCCCGACCTGGAGAGTGCACTCCACCCTTCCGGTTGAGAACCATGGACTCGGATTTGGAGGTGCTGATTCTCATCCCGGCCGCTTCACACTCGGCGGCGAGCCGATCCAGTTAGAGTTGGAGGTCACGGTCTGATGAAGCCAACAGGACCACATCATCTGCAAAAAGCGGTAACCCAATCCTGAGGTCACCAAATCGGACCCCCTCAACGCCCTGGATGCACCTAGAAATCCTGTCCATAAAGATTATGAACAGGATCGGTGACAAAGGGCAGCCCTGGCGGAGTCCAACCCTCACTGGAAACGAGTCCGACTTATTACCAACAATGCGGACCAAGCTCTGACACCGGTCATACAGGGAACGGAGGGCCCGTATCAGGGGGTCCGATACCCCGTACTCCCGGGGAACCCCCCACAGGACTCCCCGAGGAAAACAGTCGAATGCCTTCTCCATGTCCACAAATCACATGTGGACTGGTTGGGCAAACCTCAAGGATCCTGCAGAGGGTGTAGAGCTGGTCCACAGTTCCATGTCCCAGATGAAAACCACACTGCTCCTCCTGAATCTGAGGTTCCATTATCCGACGGACCCTCCTCTCCAGCATCCCCGAATACACCTTACCAGAGAGGCTGAAGAGTGTCACCTCCGGTCCCCCTTCTTAAAAAGAGGGACCACCACCCCAGTCTGCAAATCCAGAGGCACTGCCCCCAATGTCCACGTTGATCTCATCCACCCCCGGGGCCCTGCCACCGAAGAGGTTTTTGACCACCTCAGCCCCAGAGATAGGAGAGACCACACCCAGGTCCCCAGGCCCTACTTCCTTACCGGAAGGTGTGTCGGTGGGATTGACGAGGTCTTTGAAGTATTCATTCCACCGATCCACAACGTCCTGAGTCGAGGTCAGCAGCGCGCCACCCCCCCCGGACACAGTATTGACGGTGCACTGCTTCCCCCTCCTGAGACGCCGGATGGTGGTCCAGAACCTTTTAGAAGCCGTCCGGAAGTCGTTCTCCATGGCCTCACCAAACTCCTCCCATGTTTTTGCCTCAGCGACCGCCGCAGCTACACTCCGCTTTGCCTGTCGGTACCTGCCTGCTGCCTCCAGAGTCCCACAGGCCAAAAAGGCCCTATAGGACTCCTTCTTCAGCTTGACAGCATCCCTGTCCACCAGAGGGTTTGGGTATTGCCGCCACGACAGGCACCGACCACCTTACGGCCACAGACTTCTTAATTGATGGCCCAGAAAGGAAATGATGAGCTGTGAGATCAGAATGACTGAGGGATGAGAAATAAAACTATAGATGTGAGCATGTAAAAAAGATGCTCTTCCTGTCTGATCTTTCTCTGAGCTTCATTTGTAAAATTATTATTTTATTATTGTTATACCTGGACCTCCTACCTACTCTTTAAAGTGAAGCAACTAAAGCAGCATAAAACTGCTGCTGTGTTTCACATTCAGAGGTTTGAGGCTGAACTGCAGGTTGAGTGGAGGTGTGTGGGGAAGTTTATTAGTGCTGTTGAATGTAACCGCTGTGAAACTATCAGAAAATAATGTTTTATTGATCTGATTCAGCGGCTTTCTGACTGTCAGTGCTCCCTCTCTTCATTCACTCTCTAGCTCGCTTCACCACAGCTAACACAACAGCGTCCTGTAGCCGCTTACTGATGGAGCAACTCTGTCCTCCATTCAGTGTCTAGACATTTATACACAACAGAGAGGAGGAATAAAGTAGTAGTATTCCTGTAGTAGAACAGAGAGGAGGAATAAAGTAGTAGTATTCCTGCAGTAGAACAGAGAGGAGGAATAAAGTAGTAGTATTCCTGTAGTAGAACAGAGAGGAGGAATAAAGTAGTAGTATTCCTGCAGTGGAACAGAGAGGAGGAATAAAGTAGTAGTATTCCTGTAGTAGAACAGAGAGGAGGAATAAAGTAGTAGTATTCCTGCAGTAGAACAGAGAGGAGGAATAAAGTAGTAGTATTCCTGCAGCAGAACAGAGAGGAGGAATAAAGTAGTAGTATTCCTGTAGTAGAACAGAGAGGAGGAATAAAGTAGTAGTATTCCTGCAGCAGAACAGAGAGGAGGAATAAAGTAGTAGTATTCCTGTAGAACAGAGAGGAGGAATAAAGTAGTAGTATTCCTGTAGAACAGAGAGGAGGAATAAAGTAGTAGTATTCCTGTAGAACAGAGAGGAGGAATAAAGTAGTAGTATTCCTGCAGTAGAACAGAGAGGAGGAATAAAGTAGTAGTATTCCTGCAGTAGAACAGAGAGGAGGAATAAAGTAGTAGTATTCCTGCAGTAGAACAGTGAGGAGGAATAAAGTATCATGTTATACGTTCACGCTTCTGTAGGTTAAAGTGTCTGAGGATTCTTGAAATACATTTTACAAACAAGGTATGTTATGAATGACAGTGTGGCTCTGCATTTTAATGAGCATAAGCATGATGTTAGCCATCTCAGACATGTCAGATATACGGGCATACAGGTTAATATTTCCAAACATTGAGGCAGTAGCTACAGACTGCTCCTCTAGACAGACCTTATTTGGATTCATTTTGTGGAAACTCAGCTATCTGGATAGACCAATGCCCCCATCTCCTGCCATATAGTGATTTTGATAAACTGTTCATTATTTTTGAAAAGGTCTCTGTTTAAAAGTGACTGTTGGGTTATTAAACAACAGTCTCTGGTTCTCTTCCAGGTCCAAGAAGTGGAAATCCACAGAGGACCCTCCCAGCAGGGCACACTGCCACAGTGGGGGAAAGCAGCACAGCAGAGGAATCTCCCAGCAGGGGGAACCAACCCAGCAGAAGAATCTCCCAACAGGGGACAGACTCCCAGCAGAGGAATCACCCAGCTGAGGACATCGTCCCAGCAGAGGAGAGGCTGCTGAGGGTTCGGGAACAGTTTGTTAGCAGAGTGTCTGAACCTAATCTAGACCAGCTTCTGGATAAACTTCTAGGGTTTGGTGTTATAAATGATGGTGAAATGGAGTCGATCAGAACAGGAATGCGAGTGGACAAAGCTCGTAAAGTGATCGACATGGTGCGAAGAAAAGGAAGGGATGCCAGCTCCTGTTTTATTGTTGCCCTCCGTGTGGTGGATCCAAACCTTTCCAGACTGCTCAACTTAAGCTGAGTGTGAAGATGAAACCGTATAACAGCTGACTGTTTCACTGTCTCAAGTTACCTATTTTCATCTTTAGCTTTCACCTGAAACTAATATGAAGCTTCAGCGTCCAAATGAGTCAAATCACTGAACACTGGACACTGGAAACACATTAGAAGGAGATCTTTTAAAAACCATATGAGCAGTAAACCTCTTTCCTGCTCATATGGACACCTGATTGATGGTTTAAGAGACTTGTACAATTGTGAAAACACTCTTTAATGTGTGTGTGATTATGAAGATGATCCAGAGACATTATTTAGTCCTAGTTTAATATTTTTCATCAAAAGTAATTTTTTGTGTGGAGTGTAACTGTTAAGTGGCTCCAGACTGTAAGATTTTTTTCAGGATGTTTAAAGGTTCATTTAAAAAAAGACACTGTTGGGTGTGTGTGTGTTTTTTTTATGGCTTGAGGAGCAGTTCAGCTCTTTAATCTCCATGAAGATGTTTTCAGGTTCAACTAAATATGTAAAAGCACATTTTTCTCTAAAGGAGGTTGTTTCTGTGCTGCTGTAGTTTTGCTTTTTGCCAAAGTCTGATTTTTATATGCTGATATGAATATATGATGAAAATAAAAAGCCAGCCATGTGATGAGAGCTTGCTGATATATTCACCCTGTGAGAAGCTTTTTTTTTGGGTGGGGGGGGGGGGGGGCAATAAGACATCACATCTGTCTCTTTTCTCTTCCTTCTTATCTGTGATCTGAATCTTCTTGAACTCTTCAGCAGTTTAGTTTCATCCTGTGTTGACAGAGATGGTGACAACAGATCAGTCTGCAAATGTTCTTCATAAAACCTCAACATACTATATTATATTTCTCTTAAAGCCAGAATGACAGTTTTCCATTTCCTCCTTCACCACTAATGTCCACCAGCAGATTGTTGGGACAGACACAGATGACTCTGGGCAGCTGGTGGCTGATGACTGCCATCAATCAATCTCAGGCCAAATCACAACAAAGTCATCATGAGGCTGAAACTGATCAGCTGATGTGGTTGAAGTGTTGCGTTGATGAATCTGAACACTGGGTGGCGATGTGGAGGAACAGCATCAATAAATCACCTGAGCAGAGAAGGAGAACATTTAAACAGACAGCTGCACTATGATAGGCTGACAGTGAAGGTGTGTCAGAGTGCTATTGGTTAGACTTGACCAGGTGATGTGAACAGCTGATGTGTCAACTGATGCTCCAGAAATAACAGCAAGGAAAATATGAGCTTTGAAAGAGATCAGTATGAGCTGTGAGAAGGATCAGAATGACTGAAGAATGAGAAATACAAGTATGAGGTGAGCAAACAAAGATGGACTTCCTGTCTGAACTTTAGCTAAGCTTCATACTCACTGCTTATTAAAGGATTCACATGTTCCCCTTTTATTGCTTTTATAAATGAAATCATGGTCAATATATCAAAAAACAAGTCTTTAATATCAAAGTGAAAACATTTTCTACTAAGTAATGTCAATTAATTAAAAATATATAATGTAAAATGAGTGATTGCATAAATATTGACCTCCTTTAAACAGACTGATATCATTCAGCAGAGGTCCAGCTAATTGGTGCTAGCAGTCTCACAATGAGTGAAACAGAGATCAGCTGAGTGCAGTGAATGTGTCTCAGGTGATTCTAATATAAAGACACCTATGACTAGTGTGAAGGAGTTAAAAGCTCCAGCAGCTGAGGTGGGAGAGACTCTGCATATAACAACTGTTGCATTATGGGAGAGAAGCAAAGAGAAAACCACTGCTGAGGAAGGAAGGGAGGGAGGAAGGGAGGAAGGAAGGAAGGAAGGGATGCAGGAAGGAAGGAAGGAAAGAAGGGACGGAGGCAGGGAGGAAGGAAGGAAGGAAAGAAGGGAGGAAAGGAGGGAGGGAGGAAGGGAGGGAGGAAGGAAGGAAGGAAAGAAGGGAGGGAGGAAGGAAAGGAGGGAGGAAAGGAGGGAGGAAAGAAAGAACGAAGGGAGGGAGGGAGGAAGGAAGGAAGGAAGGACAGGTGGAAGGACATCATTTTCATCATCATCATCATCATCTTCATCAGCAACATCTTCATCATCGTCATCAGCAACACCTTCATCATCATCATCTTCATCAGCATCATCTTCATCATCTTCATCATCATCCTCATCATCATCATCTTCTTCGTCATCTTCATCATCTTCATCAGCATCATCTTCGTCATCATCTTCATCAGCACCATTTTCATCAGCAACATCTTCGTCATCTTCATCACCATCTTCATCAGCAGCAACATCTTCTTCATCATCATCATCTTCATCATCATCATTTTCATATTCATCTTCATCAGCATCATTTTCATCTTCTTCATTATCTTCATCAGCATCATTTTCATCATCATCATCAGCAACATCTTCATCATCGTCATCAGCAACATCTTCATCAGCATCATCTTCATCATCATCTACAGGATTTTATTATTACATGATAACATGTTAAATATGAACCCTTTACATACCATCATCATCATCACCATCATCATCTTCATCATCTTCATCATCAGCAACATCTTCATCAGCATGATCTTCATCATCATCTACAGGACATTATTATTACATGTTAACATGTTAAATATGAACCCTTTACATACCATCATCTTCATCATCATCATCATCTTCATCATATTCATCATCTTCATCATCAGCAACATCTTCATCAACATCAGCATCATCTTCATCATCATCTACAGGACTTTATTATTACATGTTAACATGTTAAATATGAACCCTTTACATACCATCATCTTCATCATCTTCATCAGCATCATCAGCATCATCTTCATCATCATCATCATCTACAGGACTTTATTATTACATGTTAACATGTTAAATATGAACCCTTTACATACCATCATCTTCATCAGCAACATCTTCATCATCATCATCTTCACCATCATCATCTTCATCAGCATCATTTTCATTTTCATCATTTATTATTTATTAAGATTGATTGACTGCTGGTTGTCAGAGACCAGCTGTGATTATCCAGTCTCAGCTTTGAAGGACAACCCCTCCCATCTGAGAGAGCTGGATCTGAGACTCAACAACCTGAGGACATCTACAGGACTTTATTACATGTTAACATGTTAAATATGAAAACAAGAGTCTTTTAACCCTTTCCATATCATCATCTTCATCATCTTCATCAGCATCGTTTTCATCATCATCATCTTCATCAGCATCATCTTCATCATCATATTCACCATCACCATTATCATCTTTATCAGCATAATTTTCATCTTCGTCATCATCACCATCATCTACATCTACATCATCATCTTCACCAGCAACATCTTCACCAGCAACATCTTCATCAACATCATCTTTATCACCATCATCATCATCATCACCATCATCATCTTCATCAGTATCATTTTCATCTTCATCATCATCATCATCATCATCATCTTCATCAGTAACATCTTCACCAGCATCATCTACATCATCAGCATCATTTTCATCTTCATCATCATCTTCATCATTTTCATCATCTTCATCAGCATCATCTTCATCAGCATCATCTTCATCAGCAAACATCTTCATCATCATCATCTTCACCATCATCATCTTCATCAGCATCATTTTCATCTTCATCATTTATTCTTTATTCAGATTGATGGACTGCTGGTTGTCAGAGATCAGCTGTGATTATCCGGTCTCAGCTCTGAAGGACAACCCCTCCCATCTGAGAGAGCTGGATCTGAGATCTGACATCTACAGGACTTTATTATTACATGTTAACATTTTAAATATGAACCCTTTACATACCATCATCTTCATCAGCAACATTTTCATCATCTTCATAATCATCATCTTCATCTTTATCAGCACCATCTTCATCAGCATCATTTTCATCAGCAACATCTTCGTCATCTTCATCATCATCTTCATCAGCAACATCTTCATCATGTTCATAATCATCATCTTCATCTTTATCAGCATCATCTTTATCAGCATCATCTTCATCATCATCATCTTCGTCATCTTCAGCAGCATCATCTTCATCATCATCATTTTTATCTTCATCATCATCATCTTCATCAATATCACCTTGGTCATCTTCATCTTCATCATCATCATCTTCATCAGCATCATCTTCATCATCTTCATCATCATCCTCATCATCATCATCTTCTTCGTCATCTTAATCATTTTCATCAGCATCATCTTCATAATCATCTTCATCATCTTCATCATCATCCTCATCAGCATCATCTTCATCAGCATCATCATCATCTTCATCATCTTCATCATCTTCATCAGCAACATCTTCTTCATCATCATCATCTTCATCATCATCATTTTCATATTCATCTTCATCAGCATCATTTTCATCTTCTTCATTATCTTCATCAGCATCATTTTCATCATCATCATCATCTTCATCAGCAACATCATCATCGTCATCAGAAACATCTTCATCATCATCATCAGCAACATCTTCATCATCTTCATCATCATCATCGTCATCAGCACAATTTTCATCAGCAACATCTTCGTCATCATCATCATCATCTTCATTAGCATCATTTTTATCTTCATCATCATCATCATCATCATCATTATCTTCATCATCATCATTTTCATCTTCATCAGCATTATTTTCATCTTTTTCATCATCATCATCAGCAACATCATCATCATCATCATCATCTTCATTAGCGTCATCTTCATCAACATCATCTACATCAACATCATCGTCATCTTCATCAACATAATTTTCATCAGCATCATCTTCACCTTCATCAGTATCATCATCATCTTCATCATCTTCATCATCATCTTCATCATTTTCACCACCTGTCTCTCTCTCTCCACGTGTCTGTCTCTCTCCACCTGTCTCTTCCTCTCTCAACCTTTTTTTCTCTCTCCACCTGTCTCTCTTTCTCCACCTTTCTCTCTCTCTCCACCTGTCTGTCTCTCTCCACCTGTCTCTCTCTCTCCACCTGTCTTTCTCTCTTCACCTGTTTTGTCTCACTCCACCTGTCTGTCTCTCTCCACCTGTCTTTCTCTCTCCACCTGTTTGTCTCTCTCCACATGTCTGTCTCTCTCCACCTGTCTGTCTCTCTCCACCTGTCTTTCTCTCTCCACCTGTTTTGTTTCTCTCCATCTGTCTCTCTCCACCTGTCTTTCTGTCTCCACCTGTCTTTCTCTCTCCACCTGTTTGTCTCTCTCCACCTTTCTCTCTCTCTCTACCTGTCTGTCTCTCTCCACCTGTTTTGTGTCTCTCCACCTGTCTCTCTCTCTCCACCTGTCTGTCTCTCAGGGGAAGCGTATACATGGAAGTCCTCAGATGTTACAGCTGAGTTTGGACAGTTTAGAACTTTATGTGACGGTCAGTACTACTAAGACACTACTGCAGTACTACTACTATAGTACTACTATTCTACTGCAGTACTACTACTATACTACTACTATACTACTGCAGTACTACTAAATATACTACTACTATACTACTACTATACTACTGCAGTACTACTACTATACTACTGCAGTACTACTACTATACTACTACTATACTACTGCAATACTACTACTATACTACTACTATACTACTGCTATGCTACTACTATATTACTGCAGTACTACTAATATACTACTGCAGTACTACTACTATACTACTGCAGTACTACTACTATGCTACTACTATACTACTGCAATACTACTACTATAGTACTGCAGTACTACTACAATAATACTACAGTACTACTACTATTGTACTACTAGTATTCTACTGCAGTAGTACTACTATACTACTTCAGTACTACTACTGTACTACTACGATACTACTGCAGTACTACTACTATACTACTATTATACTACTGCAGTACTACTACATACTTCTGCAGTACTGCTACTGTACTACTACTATACTACTGCAGTACTACTATTATACTACTGCAGTACTACTACTGTACTACTACTATACTACTGCAATACTACTACTATACCACTGCAGTACTACTACTGTACTACTACTATACTACTGCAATACTACTACTATACTACTGCAGTACTAAGGCAGTACTACTGCAGTACTACTACTATACTACTACTGCAATACTACTACTATACTACTGCAGTACTACTACTATACTACTACTATACTATTGCAGTACTACTACTATGCTACTACAGTACTACTACTATTCTACTAATATACTAAGGCAATATTACTACTATACTGCTATTAAACTACTTCAGTACTAATACTATACTACTGCAGTACTACTATACGACTACTAATATACTACTGCAGTACTACTATACTACTACTACTATACTACTACCACTATACTACTGCAGTACTACTACTATACTACTGCGGTACTACTACTATACTACTACTATACTACTGCAACACTACTACTATACTACTGCGGTACTACTACTATACTACTACTATAGTACTGCAGTACTACTACAATACTACTGCAGTACTACTACTGTACTACTACTATACTACTGCAGTACTACTACTATACTACTGCAGTATTACTACTGTACTATTATAATACTGCAGTACTACTATATACTACTGCAGTACTACTACTATACTACTGCAGTACTACTGCAATATTACTACTATACTACTACTATACTACTGCAGTACTACTACTATACTACTGTATTACTACTACTATGCTACTGCAGTACTACTACTATACTACTGCAGTACTACTACTATACTACTGCAGTACTACTACTATACTACTGCAGTACTACTACTGTACTACTACTGTAGTACTACTATACTACTACTGTACTACTACTATACTACTGCAGTACTACTGCAATATTACTACTATACTACTACTATACTACTGCAGTACTACTACTATAATAATATACTACTGCAGTACTACTACGATACTACTGCAGTAATACTACTATACGATTGTAGTATTACTACTGTACTACTACTATACTACAGCAGTACTACTACTATACTACTACTATGCTACTGCAGTACTACTACTGTACTATTACTATACTACTACTGTACTATTACTATACCACTACTATAATACTGCAGTACTACTACTATACTACGACTATACTACTGCAGTACTACTACTATACTACTGCAGTACTACTACTATACTACTGCAGTACTACTACTATACTACTGCAGTACTACTATTGTACTACTACTATACTACTGCAGTACTACTACTGTACTACTACTATACTACTGCAGTACCACTACTATACTACTGCAGTACTAGTACTATACTACTACTATACTACTGCAGGACTACTACTATACTACTGCAGTACTACAGCAATATTACTACTATATTACTACTATACTATTGCAGAACTACTACTATACTACTGTATTACTACTACTATATTACTGCAGTTCTACTACTATACTACTGCAGTTCTACTACGATACTACTGCAGTACTACTACTATACTACTGTAGTACTACAACTGTACTACTACTATACTACTACTATGCTACTGCAGTACTACCACTATACTACTGCAGTACCACTACTATACTACTGCAGTACTACTACTGTACTACTACTGTAGTACTACTATACTACTACTGTACTACTACTATACTACTGCAGTACTACTACTATACTACTGCAGTACTACTAATATACTACTACAATACTACTGCAGTACTACTACTAAAGTACTGCAGTACTACTACGATACTAATGCAGTACTCCTACTATACTATTGTAGTACTACTACTGTACTACTACTATACTACTGCAGTACTACTACTATACTACTACTATGCTACTGCAGTACTACTACTATACTACTGCAGTACTACTACTGTACTATTATTATACTACTGCAGTACTACTACTATACTACTGTAGTACAACTACTATACTACTACTATACTACTGCAATACTACTACTATACTACTGCAGTTCCTGGTGGATTTGGGTAAAGAGCCAGACGGGCTGGCGCTGGCTCATGAGCTGAGATACCCGGGAGGAGACTGCACCTCTGACATCTGGCT
Organism: Scomber japonicus; assembly: GCF_027409825.1. Lineage (NCBI taxonomy): Eukaryota > Metazoa > Chordata > Actinopteri > Scombriformes > Scombridae > Scomber > Scomber japonicus. The sequence continues at coordinate 36,360,029 of NC_070587.1, read as the reverse complement.
GGAAAACACCCGTGAGGAGACTGCTCACGAGCTGACACACCCGGGAGGAGACTGCTCACGAGCTGAGACACCCGGGAGGAGACTGCTCACGAGCTTAGACACTCGGGAGGAGACTGCTCACGAGCTGAGATACCCGGGAGGAGACTGCATGTCTGACATCTGGCTTTAAAACTGGCTGTAAATTGCAGTACTACTACTATACTTCTGCAGTACTACTACTGTACTACTACTATACATCTGCAGTACTACTACTATACTACTGCAGTACTACTACTATACTACTGCAGTACTACTACTATACTACTACTATACTACTGCAGTACTACTGCAATATTACTACTATACTACCACTATACTACTGCAGTACTACTACTATACTACTGTATTACTACTACTGTAGTACTACTACACTACTACTATAGTACTGCAGTTCTAATACGATACTACTGCAGTACTACTACTATACTACTGTAGTACTACAACTGTACTACTACTATACTACTACTATGCTACTGCAGTACTACTACTATACTACTGCAGTACCACTACTATACTACTGCAGTACTACTACTGTACTACTACTATACCACTGCAGTACTACTACTATACTACTGCAGTACTACTACTATACTACTACTATACTACTGCTATACTACTACTATACTACTGCAGTTCCTGGTGGATTTGGGTAAAGAGCCAGACGGGCTGGCGCTGGCTCATGAGCTGAGATACCCGGGAGGAGACTGCACCTCTGACATCTGGCTGTAAAACACCGGGGAGGAGACTGCTCACGAGCTGAGACACCTGGGAGGAGACTGCTCACGAGCTGAGATGTCCGGGAGGAGACTGCATCTCTGACATCTGGCTGTAAAACAGGTTGTAAATTGCAGGACTACTACTATACTACTGTAGTACTACTACTGTACTACTACAGTACTACTACTATACTACTGCAGTACTACTACTATACTACTACTATACTACTGCACTACTACTACTATACTATTGCAGTACTACTACTATACTACTACTATACTACTGCAGTACTACTACTATACTACTGCAGTACTACTGCAATATTACTACTATACTACTGCTATACTACTGCAGTACTACTACTATACTAATATACTACTGCAGTACTACTACGATACTACTGCAGTACTACAACTATACTACTGCAGTACTACAACTATACTACTGCAGTACTACTACTATACTACTGCAGTACTACAACTATACTACTGCAGTACTACTAATATACTACTGCAGTACTACTACTATACTACAACTATACTACTGCAGTACTGCTACTATACTATTACTATACTACTGCAGTGCTACTACTATACTACTGCAGTACTACTGCAATATTACTACTATACTACTGCTATACTACTGCAGTACTACTACTATACTAATATACTACTCCAGTACTACTACGATACTACTGCAGTACTACTACTATACTACTGCAGTACTACTACTATACTACTACTATACTACTGCAGTACTGCTACTATACTATTACTGTACTACTGCAGTGCTACTACTATACTACTGCAGTACTACTACTGTACTACTACTATACTACTGCAGTTCCTGGTGGATTTGGGTAAAGAGCCAGACGGGCCAGCGCTGTCTCATGAGCTGAGACACCCGGGAGGAGACTGCTCACGAGCTGAGATGTACGGCAGGAGACTGCTCACAAGCTGAGATACCCGGGAGGAGACTACATCTCTGACATCTGACTGTAAAACTGGCTGTAAATTGCAGTACTACTACTATACTACTGCAGTACTACTACTGTACTACTACTATACTACTGCAGTACTACTACTATACTACTACCATACTACTGCAGTACTACTGCAATACTACTACTATACTACTACTATACTACTATTATGCTACTGCAGTACTACTACTATACTACTGCAGTACTACCACTATTCTACTGCAGTACTACTACTGTACTACTACTGTAATACTACTATGGTACTACTGTACTACTACTATACTACTGCAGTACTACTACTATACTACTACTATGCTACTGCAGTACTACTACTATACTACTGCAGTACTACTACTATACTACTACTATACTATTGCAGTACTACTACTATGCTACTACAGTACTACTACTATTCTACTAATATACTAAGGCAATATTACTACTATACTGCTATTAAACTACTTCAGTACTAATACTATACTACTGCAGTACTACTATACGACTACTAATATACTACTGCAGTACTACTATACTACTACTACTATACTACTACCACTATACTACTGCAGTACTACTACTATACTACTGCGGTACTACTACTATACTACTACTATACTACTGCAACACTACTACTATACTACTGCGGTACTACTACTATACTACTACTATAGTACTGCAGTACTACTACAATACTACTGCAGTACTACTACTGTACTACTACTATACTACTGCAGTACTACTACTATACTACTGCAGTATTACTACTGTACTATTATAATACTGCAGTACTACTATATACTACTGCAGTACTACTACTATACTACTGCAGTACTACTGCAATATTACTACTATACTACTACTATACTACTGCAGTACTACTACTATACTACTGTATTACTACTACTATGCTACTGCAGTACTACTACTATACTACTGCAATACTACTACTATACTACTGCAGTACTACTACTATACTACTGCAGTACTACTACTGTACTACTACTGTAGTACTACTATACTACTACTGTACTACTACTATACTACTGCAGTACTACTGCAATATTACTACTATACTACTACTATACTACTGCAGTACTACTACTATAATAATATACTACTGCAGTACTACTACGATACTACTGCAGTAATACTACTATACGATTGTAGTATTACTACTGTACTACTACTATACTACAGCAGTACTACTACTATACTACTACTATGCTACTGCAGTACTACTACTGTACTATTACTATACTACTACTGTACTATTACTATACCACTACTATAATACTGCAGTACTACTACTATACTACGACTATACTACTGCAGTACTACTACTATACTACTGCAGTACTACTACTATACTACTGCAGTACTACTACTATACTACTGCAGTACTACTATTGTACTACTACTATACTACTGCAGTACTACTACTGTACTACTACTATACTACTGCAGTACCACTACTATACTACTGCAGTACTAGTACTATACTACTACTATACTACTGCAGGACTACTACTATACTACTGCAGTACTACAGCAATATTACTACTATATTACTACTATACTATTGCAGAACTACTACTATACTACTGTATTACTACTACTATATTACTGCAGTTCTACTACTATACTACTGCAGTTCTACTACGATACTACTGCAGTACTACTACTATACTACTGTAGTACTACAACTGTACTACTACTATACTACTACTATGCTACTGCAGTACTACCACTATACTACTGCAGTACCACTACTATACTACTGCAGTACTACTACTGTACTACTACTGTAGTACTACTATACTACTACTGTACTACTACTATACTACTGCAGTACTACTACTATACTACTGCAGTACTACTAATATACTACTACAATACTACTGCAGTACTACTACTAAAGTACTGCAGTACTACTACGATACTAATGCAGTACTCCTACTATACTATTGTAGTACTACTACTGTACTACTACTATACTACTGCAGTACTACTACTATACTACTACTATGCTACTGCAGTACTACTACTATACTACTGCAGTACTACTACTGTACTATTATTATACTACTGCAGTACTACTACTATACTACTGTAGTACAACTACTATACTACTACTATACTACTGCAATACTACTACTATACTACTGCAGTTCCTGGTGGATTTGGGTAAAGAGCCAGACGGGCTGGCGCTGGCTCATGAGCTGAGATACCCGGGAGGAGACTGCACCTCTGACATCTGGCTGGAAAACACCCGTGAGGAGACTGCTCACGAGCTGACACACCCGGGAGGAGACTGCTCACGAGCTGAGACACCCGGGAGGAGACTGCTCACGAGCTTAGACACTCGGGAGGAGACTGCTCACGAGCTGAGATACCCGGGAGGAGACTGCATGTCTGACATCTGGCTTTAAAACTGGCTGTAAATTGCAGTACTACTACTATACTTCTGCAGTACTACTACTGTACTACTACTATACATCTGCAGTACTACTACTATACTACTGCAGTACTACTACTATACTACTGCAGTACTACTACTATACTACTACTATACTACTGCAGTACTACTGCAATATTACTACTATACTACCACTATACTACTGCAGTACTACTACTATACTACTGTATTACTACTACTGTAGTACTACTACACTACTACTATAGTACTGCAGTTCTAATACGATACTACTGCAGTACTACTACTATACTACTGTAGTACTACAACTGTACTACTACTATACTACTACTATGCTACTGCAGTACTACTACTATACTACTGCAGTACCACTACTATACTACTGCAGTACTACTACTGTACTACTACTATACCACTGCAGTACTACTACTATACTACTGCAGTACTACTACTATACTACTACTATACTACTGCTATACTACTACTATACTACTGCAGTTCCTGGTGGATTTGGGTAAAGAGCCAGACGGGCTGGCGCTGGCTCATGAGCTGAGATACCCGGGAGGAGACTGCACCTCTGACATCTGGCTGTAAAACACCGGGGAGGAGACTGCTCACGAGCTGAGACACCTGGGAGGAGACTGCTCACGAGCTGAGATGTCCGGGAGGAGACTGCATCTCTGACATCTGGCTGTAAAACAGGTTGTAAATTGCAGGACTACTACTATACTACTGTAGTACTACTACTGTACTACTACAGTACTACTACTATACTACTGCAGTACTACTACTATACTACTACTATACTACTGCACTACTACTACTATACTATTGCAGTACTACTACTATACTACTACTATACTACTGCAGTACTACTACTATACTACTGCAGTACTACTGCAATATTACTACTATACTACTGCTATACTACTGCAGTACTACTACTATACTAATATACTACTGCAGTACTACTACGATACTACTGCAGTACTACAACTATACTACTGCAGTACTACAACTATACTACTGCAGTACTACTACTATACTACTGCAGTACTACAACTATACTACTGCAGTACTACTAATATACTACTGCAGTACTACTACTATACTACAACTATACTACTGCAGTACTGCTACTATACTATTACTATACTACTGCAGTGCTACTACTATACTACTGCAGTACTACTGCAATATTACTACTATACTACTGCTATACTACTGCAGTACTACTACTATACTAATATACTACTCCAGTACTACTACGATACTACTGCAGTACTACTACTATACTACTGCAGTACTACTACTATACTACTACTATACTACTGCAGTACTGCTACTATACTATTACTGTACTACTGCAGTGCTACTACTATACTACTGCAGTACTACTACTGTACTACTACTATACTACTGCAGTTCCTGGTGGATTTGGGTAAAGAGCCAGACGGGCCAGCGCTGTCTCATGAGCTGAGACACCCGGGAGGAGACTGCTCACGAGCTGAGATGTACGGCAGGAGACTGCTCACAAGCTGAGATACCCGGGAGGAGACTACATCTCTGACATCTGACTGTAAAACTGGCTGTAAATTGCAGTACTACTACTATACTACTGCAGTACTACTACTGTACTACTACTATACTACTGCAGTACTACTACTATACTACTACCATACTACTGCAGTACTACTGCAATACTACTACTATACTACTACTATACTACTATTATGCTACTGCAGTACTACTACTATACTACTGCAGTACTACCACTATTCTACTGCAGTACTACTACTGTACTACTACTGTAATACTACTATGGTACTACTGTACTACTACTATACTACTGCAGTACTACTACTATACTACTACTATGCTACTGCAGTACTACTACTATACTACTGCAGTCCTACTACTGTACTATTACTATACTACTACTATACTACTGCAGTACTACTACTGTACTATTACTACACTACTACTATACTACTGCAGTACTACTACTGTACTACGACTATACTACTGCAGTACTACTACTATACTACTGTATTACTACTACTGTACTACTACTATACTACTGCAGTACTACTATGATACTACTGCAGTACTACTACTATACTACTGTAGTACTACTACTATACTACTACTATACTACTGCAGTACTGCTACTATACTATTACTGTACTACTGCAGTGCTACTACTATACTACTGCAGTACTACTACTGTACTACTACTATACTACTGCAGTTCCTGGTGGATTTGGGTAAAGAGCCAGACGGGCCAGCGCTGTCTCATGAGCTGAGACACCCGGGAGGAGACTGCTCACGAGCTGAGATGTACGGGAGGAGACTGCTCACAAGCTGAGATACCCGGGAGGAGACTACATCTCTGACATCTGACTGTAAAACTGGCTGTAAATTGCAGTACTACTACTATACTACTGCAGTACTACTACTGTACTACTACTATACTACTGCAGTACTACTACTATACTACTACCATACTACTGCAGTACTACTGCAATACTACTACTATACTACTACTATACTACTACTATGCTACTGCAGTACTACTACTATACTACTGCAGTACTACCACTATTCTACTGCAGTACTACTACTGTACTACTACTGTAGTACTACTATGGTACTACTGTACTACTACTATACTACTGCAGTACTACTACTATACTACTACTATGCTACTGCAGTACTACTACTATACTACTGCAGTCCTACTACTGTACTATTACTATACTACTACTATACTACTGCAGTACTACTACTGTACTATTACTACACTACTACTATACTACTGCAGTACTACTACTGTACTACGACTATACTACTGCAGTACTACTACTATACTACTGTATTACTACTACTGTACTACTACTATACTACTGCAGTACTACTATGATACTACTGCAGTACTACTACTATACTACTGCAGTACTACTATTATACTACTGCAGTACTACTACTATACTACTGCAGTACTACTACTGTACTACTTCTGTAGTACTACTATACTACTACTGTACTACTACTATACTACTGCAGTACTACTCCTATACTACTACTATACTACTGCAATACTACTGCAATATTACTACTATACTACTGCAGTACTACTACTATACTAATATATTACTGCAGTACTACTACGATACTACTGCAGTACTACTACTATACTATTGTAGTACTACTACTGTACTACTGCTATATTACTGCAGTACTACTACTATACTACTACTATGCTACTGCAGTACTACTACTGTACTATTACTATACTACTACTACACTACTGCAGTACCACTACTATACTACGACTATACTACTGCAGTACTACTACTATACTACTGCAGTACCACTACTATACTACTGCAGTACTACTACTGTACTACTACTATACCACTGCTTTACTACTACTATACCACTGCAGTACTACTACTATACTACTGCAGTACTACTACTATACTACTACTATACAACTGCAATACTACCACTATACTACTGCAGTTCCTGGTGGATTTCGGTAAAGAGCCAGACGGGCTGGCGCTGGCTCATGAGCTGAGATACCCGGGAGGAGACTGCACCACTGACATCTGGTTGTAAAACACCCGGGAGGAGACTGCCGACGAGCTGAGACACCCGGGAGGAGACTGCTCACGAGCTGAGATATCCAGGAGGAGACTGCTCACGAGCTGAAACACTCGGGAGGAGACTGCTCACGAGCTGAGATACCCGGGAGGAGACTGCATCTCTGACATCTGGCTTTAAAACTGGCTGTAAAATGCAGTACTACTACTATACTACTGCAGTACTACTACTGTACTACTACTATACTACTGCAGTACTACTACTATACTCCTGCAGTACTAGTACTATACTACTACTATACTACTGCAGTACTACTACTATACTACTGCAGTACTGCAGCAATATTACTACTATACTACTACTATACTACTGCAGTACTACTACTATACTACTGTATTACTACTACTGTAGTACTAATACACTACTACTATACTACTGCAGTACTACTACTGTACTATTATTATACTACTGCAGTACTACTACTATACTACTGTAGTACAACTACTATACTACTACTATACTACTGCAATACTACTACTATACTACTGCAGTTCCTGGTGGATTTGGGTAAAGAGCCAGACGGGCTGGCGCTGGCTCATGAGCTGAGATACCCGGGAGGAGACTGCACCTCTGACATCTGGCTGTAAAACACCCATGAGGAGACTGCCGACGAGCTGAGACACCCGGGAGGAGACTGCTCACGAGCTGAGATATCCGGGAGGAGACTGCACACGAGCTGAAACACTCGGGAGGAGACTGCTCACGAGCTGAGATACCCGGGAGGAGACTGCATCTCTGACATCTGGCTTTAAAACTGGCTGTAAAATGCAGTACTACTACTATACTACTGCAGTACTACTACTGTACTAGTACTATACTACTGCAGTACTACTACTATACTCCTGCAGTACTAGTACTATACTACTACTATACTACTGCAGTACTACTACTATACTACTGCAGTACTACAGCAATATTACTACTATACTACTACTATACTACTGCAGTACTACTACTATACTACTGTATTACTACTACTGTAGTACTACTACACTACTACTATACTACTGCAGTTCTACTACGATACTACTGCAGTACTACTACTATACTACTGTAGTACTACAACTGTACTACTACTATACTACTACTATACTACTGTTTACTACAACTGTACTACTACTATACTACTACTATGCTACTGCAGTACTACTACTATACTACTGCAGTACTACTACTATACTACTGCAGTACTACTACTGTACTACTACTGTAGTACTACTATACTACTACTGTACTACTACTATACTACTACTGTACTTCTACTATACTACTGCAGTACTACTAATATACTACTAAAATACTACTGCAGTACTACTACTATAGTAGTGCAGTACTACTGCAATATTACTACTATAATACTACTATACTACTGCAGTACTACTACTATACTAATATACTACTGCAGTACTACTACGATACTAATGCAGTACTCCTACTATACTATTGTAGTACTACTACTGTACTACTATTATACTACTGCAGTACTACTACTATACTACTACTATGCTACTGCAGAACCACTACTGTACTACTGCAGTACTACTACTGTACTATTATTATAATACTGCAGTACTACTACTATACTACTGTAGTACAACTACTATACTACTACTATACTACTGTTATACTACTACTATACTACTGCAGTTCCTGGTGGATTTGGGTAAAGAGCCAGACGGGCTGGAGCTGGCTCATGAGCTGAGATACCCGGGAGGAGACTGCACCTCTGACATCTGGCTGTAGAACACCCGTGAGGAGACTGCTCACGAGCTGACACACTCGGGAGGAGACTGCTCACGAGCAGAGATATCCGGGAGGAGACTGCTCACGAGCTGAGATGTCCGGGAGGAGACTGCTCACGAGCTGAGACACCAGGGAGGAGACTGCTCATGAGCTTAGACACTCGGGAGGAGACTGCTCACGAGCTGAGATACCCGGGAGGAGACTGCATCTCTGACATCTGGCTGTAAAACAGGTTGTAAATTGCAGGACTACTACTATACTACTGTAGTACTACTACTGTACTACTACTATACTACTACTATACTACTGCAGTTCTACTATGATACTACTGCAGTACTACTACTATACTACTGTAGTACTACAACTGTACTACTACTATACTACTACTATGCTACTGCAGTACTACTACTATACTACTGCAGTACCAATACTATACTACTGCAGTACTACTACTGTACTACTACTGTAGTACTACTATACTACTACTGTACTACTACTATACTACTGCAGTACTACTACTATACTACTGCTATACTACTACTAAAGTACTGCAGTACTACTACGATACTAATGCAGTACTCCTACTATACTATTGTAGTACTACTACTGTACTACTACTATACTACTGCAGTACTACTACTATACTACTACTATGCTACTGCAGTACTACTACTATACTACTGCAGTACTACTACTGTACTATTATTATACTATTGCAGTACTACTACTATACTACTGTAGTACAACTACTATACTACTACTATACTACTGCAATACTACTACTATACTACTGCAGTTCCTGGTGGATTTGGGTAAAGAGCCAGACGGGCTGGCGCTGGCTCATGAGCTGAGATACCCGGGAGGAGACTGCACCTCTGACATCTGGCTGTAAAACACCCGTGAAGAGACTGCTCACGAGCTGACACACCCGGGAGGAGACTGCTCACGAGCTGAGATATCCGGGAGGAGACTGCTCACGAGCTGAGACACCCGGGAGGAGACTGCTCACGACCTGAGACACTCGGGAGGAGACTGCTCACGAGCTGAGATACCCGGGAGGAGACTGCATCTTTGACATCTGGCTTTAAAACTGGCTGTAAATTGCAGTACTACTACTATACTTCTGCAGTACTACTACTGTACTACTACTATACATCTGCAGTACTACTACTATACTACTGCAGTACTACTACTATACTACTACTATACTACTGCAGTACTACTGCAATATTACTACTATACTACCACTATACTACTGCAGTACTACTACTATACTACTGCAGTACTACTGCAATATTACTACTATACTACCACTATACTACTGCAGTACTACTACTATACTACTGTATTACTACTACTGTAGTACTACTACACTACTACGATACTACTGCAGTACTACTACTATACTACTGTAGTACTACAACTGTACTACTACTATACTACTACTATGCTACTGCAGTACTACTACTATACTACTGCAGTACCACTACTATACTACTGCAGTACTACTACTGTACTACTACTATACCACTGCAGTACTACTACTATACTACTGCAGTACTACTACTATACTACTACTATACTACTGCTATACTACTATAATACTACTGCAGTTCCTGGTGGATTTGGGTAAAGAGCCAGACGGGCCGGTGCTGGCTCATGAGCTGAGATACCCGGGAGGAGACTGCACCTCTGACATCTGGCTTTAAAACACCCGGGAGGAGACTGCTCACGAGCTGAGATGTCCGGGAGGAGACTGCATCTCTGACATCTGGCTGTAAAACAGGTTGTAAATTGCAGGACTACTACTATACTACTGTAGTACTACTACTGTACTACTACTATACTACTGCAGTACTCTTACTATACTACTACGATACTACTGCACTACTACTACTATACTATTGCAGTACTACTACTATACTACTACTATACTACTGCAGTACTATTACTATACTACTGCAGTACTACTGCAATATTACTACTATACTACTGCTATACTACTGCAGTACTACTACTATACTAATATACTACTGCAGTACTACTACGATACTACTGCAGTACTACAACTATACTACTGTAGTACTACTACTATACTACTACTATACTACTGCAGTACTGCTACTATACTATTACTATACTATTGCAGTGCTACTACTATACTACTGCAGTTCCTGGTGGATTTGGGTAAAGAGCCAGACGGGCCGGCGCTGGCTCATGAGCTGAGATACCCGGGAGGAGACTGCACCTCTGACATCTGGCTGTAAAACAGGTTGTAAATTGCAGGACTACTACTATACTACTGTAGTACTACTACTGTACTACTACAGTACTACTGCAGTACTACTACTATACTACTGCAGTACTACTACTATACTACTACTATACTACTGCACTACTACTACTATACTATTGCAGTACTACTACTATACTACTGCTATACTACTGCAGTACTACTACTATACTAATATACTACTGCAGTACTACTACGATACTACTGCAGTACTACAACTATACTACTGCAGTACTACTACTATACTACTGCAGTACTGCTACTATACTACTACTATACTACTGCAGTACTGCTACTATACTATTACTATACTACTGCAGTGCTACTACTATACTACTGCAGTACTACTACTGTACTACTACTATACTACTGCAGTTCCTGGTGGATTTGGGTAAAGAGCCAGACGGGCCAGCGCTGTCTCATGAGCTGAGACACCAGGGAGGAGACTGCACCTCTGACATCTGGCTGTAAAACAGGTTGTAAATTGCAGTACTACTACTATACTACTGCAGTACTACTACTGTACTACTACTATACTACTGCAGTACTACTACTATACTACTACCATACTACTGCAGTACTACTTCAATACTACTACTATACTACTACTATACTACTACTATGCTACTGCAGTACTACTACTACACTACTGCAGTACTACTACTATTCTACTGCAGTACTACTACTTTGCTACTACTGCAATACTACTATGGTACTACTGTACTACTACTATACTACTGCAGTACTACTACTATACTACTACTATGCTACTGCAGTACTACTACTATACTACTGCAGTACTACTACTGTACTATTACTATACTACTACTATACTACTGCAGTACTACTACTGTACTATTACTACACTACTACTATACTACTGCAGTACTACTACTGTACTACGACTATACTACTGCAGTACTACTACTTTACTACTGTATTACTACTACTGTACTACTACTATACTACTGCAGTACTACTATGATACTACTGCAGTACTACTACTATACTACTGCAGTACTACTACTATACTACTGTAGTACTACTACTGTACTACTACTATACTACTACTATGCTACTGCAGTACTACTACTATACTACTGCAGTACTACTACTATACTCTTGCAGTAATACTACTATACTACTGCAGTACTTCTACTATACTCTTGCAGTAATACTACTGTACTACTGCAGTACTACTACTATACTACTGCAGTACTACTACTATACTCTTGCAGTAATACTACTGTACTACTGCAGTACTCAGTGTTGTGCATGAACGTGTTCATTGAACGAAAGTTCATGAACTCGTTCATAATTTTGGTGAACTTGAACGAACGAACGGCATTTCTGCCTGATGAACGATACTATGAACGCGTTCATTCTGGTGTCTGTGAACGTCACATTCACTCTTTTTTAATTTCGTTCAATAAGGTTCAGGCAAAAAACACACCGCACTAAAGTGTTGCCCAACCGTTGCGTGTACTTCTTTGTCTGTGCCAGATTCTAACAAGTGCGAGAGCGCCACAGTTGAGTAGAGCTCAACTTGAGTGGATCTGGCAACCAAAGGCAACGGCAGCCAGTGTCGCTCTGCCTGTTGTGCCGTATTAAGCAACCCTGCCATGAAAAGCACCCCCTCGTCGCAGGAACGCGCATGTGGAGAGGACGCTATAAACTACTACCAAACGGACATATATTACCCACAGATCTCTTATTCACGAGTAAATGTCAAAAAGGACTAAATGCTCATGTTTAATTTACTACAAATGACAACGTACACACAATGACAAAAATTATATTCTCATTCCATGTCACGTTCTGTTTAGCGTCCAGTTTTGTGTTAATGATTCATGTTTAAATGCGCTCATGGATTCCACAATAGTCATACTTTCCCACAATCACAGTCACAGATAACAAAAATCGGGTAAATGGTTATTGATGTCATTAATTAATAGCCTGCTTACTGTGTTGTCTTCCATAATATTTGTAAATATATATAATAAAACTCCTAAGTATGTGTTTGTGTGAGTATATATATATATATATATATACATATATAAAACTAGCTTAATATAATGTTGGGGTGAAAGCTGCAACTGCTACAAGTGTGGACTGAATGGAGTTTAAACAACAATGGGGGAAGGCCCTTCGATGCTAATGTAAATCCTGGTTGGATAAGGATTCAAAACTGGATGAAATCTGACACATAGTTTCAGTGTTAAACTAATGAAATAATTGCTGGCTGTGGCAACAATTTTAAAAGAGTATAGTTCGCAACGTATTGAAAAAAAAGAACTGAACTAGTTCATTTTTTGGAGCTGTGAACTTAGTTCATAATTTGGAATTATGAACTATGAACTGAAGTAGTTCATTTTAAAATGTGTGAACTATGAACTGAACTAGTTCAAGTAGAACGTGAACTTTACCAACACTGGCAGTACTACTACTATACTACTACTATACTACTACTATACTACTACTGTACTACTACTATACTACTGAAGTACTACTACTATACTACTGCAGTACTACTGCTATACTACTACTATACTACTGCAGTTCCTGGTGGATTTCGGTAAAGAGCCAGACGGGCCGGCGCTGGCTTACGAGCTGAGATACCCGGGAGGAGACTGCACCTCTGACATCTGGCTGTAAAACACCCGGGAGGAGACTGCTCACGAGCTGAGACACACGGGAGGAGACTGCTCACGAGCTGAGATACCCGGGAGGAGACTGCTCACGAGCTGAGACACCCGGGAGGAGACTGCTCACGAGCTGAGACACCCGGGAGGAGACTGCACCTCTGACAACTGGCTCTAAAACTCTCACAACACCTTCAGAGCTCTCAGATCATACTGTTGAGTTTTTAATTATGCTTTAATCTACAGAAAGCTATAAAAGAACATTTTAATCAACAGCTGAAAACATTGTTAATTCTTTTGGATTTTAATTTGTTTAATTTCAATTTATTTTCACACAATTTTTAATTTTATTTCTATTAGTTTATTTACTATCTATTTTTTAAATTTTTCTCTGTAATGAAGTTTGAGCTGCATCGCCTGTTTGTAAGAAGCTCTATGAATAAAGTTTATTAGCATTAATTATTGGGAATGAAAAAGAATTCAACAAAATATTTTTTCAAGTGTATTTTACCCTTTTCAAAAATGATTTGAAGGTGAATCATTGACAGATTTATAGTTAACTCAACCTTATAAATCATGTAATGTTTTTACTGTGCAGTAACTAACATACTAACAACCTGAAATAAACACACTTATTAATCATTGATCCTGTTTACACGTTTTTCTTCATTGTAAAATTAATTTAGTGTTTTTAAAATCAGAGCAGCCGTAAAATAAATGCTGTGTGTGTGTGTGTCTCTCTGTGTTTGTGTGTGTCTGTGTTAGTGTGTGTGTGTGTTCATGTGTGTGTTTTTTGTGTGTGTGTGTGTTTGTGTGTATGTGTGTCTGTGTTTATGTGTTTGTGTGTGTGTGTTTGTGTGTGTGTCTGTGTCTGTGTGTGTTTGTGTGTGTGTTTGTGTGTATGTCTGTGTGTGTTTGTGTGTCTGTGTGTGTGTTTGTGTGTCTGTGTGTGTGTGTTTGTGTGTGTGTGTCTCTGTGTGTGTTTGTGTGTGTGTGTGTCTGTGTTTGTGTGTGTGTCTGTGTTTGTGTGTGTGTTTGTGTGTCTGTGTGTGTTTGTGTGTGTGTCTGTGTTTGTGTGTGTTTGTGTGTGTGTGTGTGTGTGTGTGTATGTGTCTGTCTGTGTGTGTGTGTGTGTGTGTGTGTGTGTGTGTGTGTGTGTGTATGTGTACAAATACACAGAAGCTGAGAAGGAGAACATTTAAACAGACAGCTGCACTATGATAGGCTGACAACTTCCTCTTCCTCTCTCTACGTCTTCCATTCTCACACACACACACACACACACACACACACACACACACACACACACACACACACTCTGTCACTTTATGTTTACTCCTCCTCTTTCACCACACACACACACCACACACACACACACACACACACCACACACACACACACACACACACCACACACACACACACACACACACACACACACACACACACACACACACACACACGTGACTTCCAGTAAAGAAGGAGGAAGTAGTCAAACAGGAAATAACTCTACCAGTGAAACAGTGTTTAGTCGCCATTTGAAGTGAACAGAGCAGAAGAAGACAAAGCAGCTTTAAAGCAGGTGAGTGTTAATATTACTACTATAAATAATGATTAGTGTCATTATTGATCTGATCTGATCTGAAACATACACAACATATTAGCGGAGATGTTCTTATAAAGTGCAGCAGAAATGATTTTCTAGGTGAGCACTACAAACCAGCCACAGAGAAAAGAAAGTTCAAACATGTCTAAGTTTGCGTCTGGATGGAAAAAGGAAGTAAAGCATCAATAACAACAAACCCGAGGTGCTATACCTTCTAGTGCTGATGTGTGGAAGCAATAAATGGAGGAAATCAACAGGAATAGTTGGGACATTGTGTTTGAGAGCCGCGTCAAAAAGCTGCAGCGACACGCAGCAGCAGGAAGTGACAGTGAAAACCACTAACACACAGACTTTTGATGGCTGGGGAGAGTGACGGCGAAGCTTTCCTCCAACTGGTGTTGTATGCTGAGTTACTGCTCCGATCCTAAAAGCAGAAGCATCACATGTGAGAGTTGTAAACAGACAGTCCCTTGTGAGTGTTTCTTGTTGTGTACTTCTTGGAGTCTTCATCAAGGAGGACTTGTTGATATGCTGCAGCCAGGTCTATTTTTGAGAATGACTTCCCACTACTAAGCGTGGCCAGCACCTCCTCAGTGCGTGGTAGGGGTTTATCTCAGTGTTTGGAGCCTGGTTCACAGTAACCTTGTAGTTACTGGGACTACTGGGGCAGCCCACTCACTGTGCTTCACAGGGGACATGATGTCATCTTTCTCCAGCCTTTCCAGCTCTTTGTCAACGTGTTCTTTCATTGCAACCGGCAGGGGGCGTGCTTTGTGGAGTTTTGGAGTTCAGGCTTAACAGAGATCGTTGCTTTGATGTCCTTTCATGTCCCCAGCTCATCTCTGAAACCTTCACTGTATTTTGTGATCACTTCAGGCATTGACTTGGGCGGCTCTGCTGGCTGTGTGCGTTCACACTGTTTTCACCATTTTCCAATTGAGTCTTATTTGTTGAAGCCAGTTTCTCCCACACAGTGAAGGATCCTTTCCTTTCACAACTATCAGAGACAGTCAGCAGTCTGATGTTCGTACTTCAGCCATGAACTGTCCTCTCACTGGGATGAGCGTATTGTGAGTCACGTCGTCACTGTTTAAACGTTACTCTTTGTCATAATGTGTAGTGTTGTAGAGCTGTAATGAAGCGCTAAATATGTTTGTAGCTTAGAGGAAGGAGGAGTAAGCAGCTGTTTGAGGTCACTGACCAGGTGAGGAAAGCACATTAAAACATGAATAAAACATTAAACTCTTGTCCACAACGCAAACTGACTATTTATTAATGACTTTAATTCATTTAATTGAAATATTGGTGTTTAGCTCCCTGACTGATGACTCCACTAGCCAGATGTTTTTAATTCATGTTAAATCATTTCTGTTTTTATTTAGCACGGCTCATTTTTCCTCCTTCTTTGTCTTTTTCTCTCCTTTAATTCCAAAAAAACACATTTAAGAATAAAATATGAACATGTTCTTACATCTGGCCCAGAGTCTTTAAAAGTAGTTTCCTCTTTTCTTTTCCTGGTTTCTGTCTTCACAGCGATGTAATGTGATTAAAGTAGAGAGAAGTCACAGTTAAGAAGCACACACATGTTTATCTAAAGTCTGTTGTATTTAAACCAGAGTCAAAGTTTCTCTTTGTGATGACTAGAAAATACACATGGTTGTAGTTAAAGTCATGTAAACTAATAAGAAGCTACTAAGTTGAGAGGCAGGACTGGGTTTATTATACTGTGTATGTGTGTGTGTCTCCAGTGTTACTGGTTTACCTCTCAGACTCCAGAAGATGAAGAAAGAGGAGGAAGAGGAGGACGGAGCAGAGCCTGTAATATCCAGCTGTCTGTCTCTGAAGAGTGACCGGTCTAAAGAACCTCCAGTCTTCAGTAATGAACCTGGATCCTCAGACACAAAGTAAGAGACTGTTTCTACTGTAAACTGAGCTGAAGATGATTCAGGTTTTAAATGTCATTTCATAAACTACATTACAACACTATTAGTGTTAAAAAGTCAGTCAGTAATATATGTTGTAGTTAAAGTCACGTAATGTATAGGAAGCTGCTCACTTGAGAGGCAGGACTTGGTTTATTTTACTGTGTGTGTCTCCAGTGTTACTGGTTTACATCTTATCTACATCTGGAGAAAGAGGACAGAGCCGAGTCTGTAACATCTGACTGTCTGTCTATGAAAAGTGCCAACATTCACTTTCATTCAGCCCTTTCACACATGCTGCTGCTGCACATACATGAACCACAACAGCAGGTCCACACAGAGACACTCACACAGTATGTGAGCCTAAGACCTACCACACTGTATTCAGCATTTATTATTACAATTTCAACTGAAGATCCAAAACAAGTGAGGGTGCAACACATGCTTTATTACCCTCATAGAAGTGGTGTTCTGATGATTGATGTATTTTCATAGAAAACATATAACTGTCACAGTGTTATGACATCTGTATGTCAGTTCTGGATTACAAACAGGGGTTGGTGCTGTAAGAATATGGAGCCTGGCCACTGAGGAGGAGATTACACATTATGTACAATAAAGAGTTTAGTGACAAACTGACAGCTGTCTTGTGTTTACAGAGTCAGTGTTATAACAGAAGGACATGCAGATGTCATGTTCCCATGGTAACTGACTCTGTGGTAACTGAGCCAGACTTTTAGTTTTCTCTCTTTCTGGAACTGATCATCCAGAGTTTCTCTGAGTCATCTCAGGGTGAACAAACTGAGTTTTCTCTAAATGCGCTTTCTTGACTAAAGCCCTGAGTGTGTGTGCTGTCAGCTCTGAATGTAAACTGTGAAGAGAATCAAGATGAAGAACAAAGTTCAAGGACTTAAAACTGACTGTAAAATAAACTGTTTCTTCCTGTTTTATGCAAATAGTCGACAAGTCTGAGAAACAAGTTTTGACCAAGGGTCCGTGTATCTTTTGGTCCTTCAGTTTTCTTTTCAGGAACGATTAATAAAAAAACAAAAATCAGGGACCTTGAATAGAGACGAGGCAGAGTCATAAGAACAAGTCTCAGTGTTACTCACGATAAATAAAGTCTCAGTGTTACTCACGATAAATAAAGTCTCAGTGTTATTCACGATAAATAAAGTCTCAGTGTTACTCACGATAAATAAAGTCTCAGTGTTACTCACGATAAATAAAGTCTCAGTGTTACTCACGATAAAGTCTCAGTGTTACTCACGATAAATAAAGTCCCAGTGTTATGATAAATAAAGTTTCAGTGTTACTCACGATAAATAAAGTCTCAGTGATACTCACGATAAATAAAGTCTCAGTGTTACGATAAATAAAGTCTTAGTGTTACTCACGATAAATAAAGTCTTAGTGTTACTCACGATAAATAAAGTCTCAGTGTTACTCACGATAAATAAAGTCTCAGTGTTACTCACGATAAATAAAGTCTCAGTGTTACGATAAATAAAGTCTCAGTGTTACTCACGATAAATAAAGTCTCAGTGTTACTCACGATAAATAAAGTATCAGTGTTACTCACGATAAATAAAATCTCAGTGTTACGATAAAGTCTCAGTGTTACGATAAATACTGAGATTCTGGACTGTTTGTGAAGGGAAAGAGCTGCATGAAGCATGTGAGCTGTCGGTTGGCCTCCACTAATGTCATGTGACATAAAGAATGTGTTCATGTCCACAGAGAGAGGAAGAGGAGGGCTGTTTCTGTGGAGGAGCAGCTGTCCTGCTGTTCTTTGTGTCAGGACGTCCTGAAGGATCCAGCCTCTACCAGCTGTGGATACTGGTTCTGCAGACAGTGCATCATCTCATACTGGGACCAGTCTGCTTCATCAGGACACCCCTCCTGTCCCCAGTGTGGAAAAAGATCCAGAACCAGAGCTGGACTGCAGACAAGCAGTCAGACCAGCACTGTACAAAGTAAGACTGAAGATCTGTCTGCTGATGTCATCATCTCTGAAAACAGGAATCTACCTCCTCTATCCTACTGAACATATATTTATAATGATACCTTCTTTTTCTGTCTTTCAGCAGAAAGTGGTCTGCAGGAGGTTTTAGATGAACATCACATCAGTCTGAGCAGCACGTGTGAATGTGTGACTCAAGGAACTGATGAAGCAAGAACTAAAACCTTCCTCGTCAGCGTCTTCACTGAGGTCCACATCACAGAGGGACAGAGTGAAGAGGTTAATACCCAACATGAGGTGAGGCAGCTTGAAACAGCTTCCAAGATGAAGACCCTCCGTGACGCTCCAATCAAGTGTCAGGACATCTTTAAAGTCTTACCTGACCAACAGGAAACTGAAGAGGTTCATACCCAACATGAGGTGAGGCAGCTTGAAACAGCTTCCAAGATGAAGACCCTCCATGACGCTCCAACCAAGGATCAGGACATCTGTGAAGTCTTACACAGAGTCAGAGTGGTTCTGATGAACGGAGTTGCTGGCGTTGGAAAAACCTTCTCAGTGCAGAAGTTCACTCTGGACTGGGCACAGCGCTCCAACAACCAAGATATCAGTCTGCTGATTCTGTTCTCGTTCAGGTCGCTGAACTTGATCAAAGATAAGCAGTACAGTCTGCTCATGCTGATCCATGTTTTCTATCCAACATTACAGAAGCTCACAGCAGAGAAGCTCGCTGTCTGTAAAGTTCTGTTCATCTTTGACGGCCTGGATGAAAGCAGACTTTCACTGGATTTCAACAACAGTGAGGTCGTGTCTGATGTCACACAGAAGTCATCAGTCAGCGTGCTGCTGACAAACCTCATCAAGGGGAAGCTGCTTCCCTCGGCTCTCATCTGGATAACTACCAGACCTGCAGCAGCCAATCAGATCCCTCCTTCCTGTGTGGACAGGGTAACAGAAGTACGAGGCTTCACTGACCCCCAGAAGGAGGAGTACTTCAGGAGGAGATTCAGTGATGAAGAGCAGTCCAGCACAATCATCTCACACATCAAGACATCCAGGAGCCTCCACATCATGTGTCACATCCCAGTCTTCTGCTGGATCACTGCTACAGTTCTAGACCACATGTTGACTCCAGACCAGAGAGGAAAGCTGCCCAAGACCCTGACTGACATGTACTCACACTTCCTGCTGGTTCAGACAAAGAGGAAGAAGAACAAGTATGATGAGGGACATGAGACGAGTCCACAGGAGCTGACGGAGGCTGACAGGAACCTTCTTCTGAAGCTGGGGAGGCTGGCGTTTGAACAACTGGAGAAAGGAAACATCATGTTCTACCAAGAAGACCTGGAGCAGTGTGGTCTTGATGTCACAGAGGCCTCGGTGTTATCAGGAGTTTGTACAGAGATCTTCAAAACAGAGAGTGTGATCTTCCAGAAACCAGTCTACAGCTTTGTTCATCTGAGCATTCAGGAGTTTCTGGCTGCAGTCTACATGTACCACTGTTACAACAGCAGGACGACAGAGGTACTGAAGGACTTCCTGGGAAGAGACTACAGTTACTCATCTCTGGATGTCCTCCTGGGGGGGGAAGAAGAAGAAGAAGAAGAAGAAGAAGAAGTGAAAGAGGAAGAAGAGGTGAAAGAGGAAGAAGAAGAAGAGGAGGAGAAAGAGGAAGAAGAAGAAGAAGAGGAGGAGAAAAAGGAAGAAGAGGAGAAAGAGGAAGAAGAAGAAGAACAAGAAGGAGAAGAAGAAGACGGCTCATCTCTGGTTTACTTCCTGAAGAAAGCCATGGAGAAATCTCTCTTCAGTAAAAATGGCCACCTGGACCTGTTTGTCCGCTTCCTTCATGGCCTCTCTCTGGAGTCCAACCAGAGTCTCTTAGGAGGCCTGCTAGGTCAGAAGAAGAAGAACAGTCCAGAAACCATCCAGAGAGTCATCAACAACCTGAAGTGGATGAACAGTGGTGATATCTCTCCTGACAGAAGCATCAACATCTTCCACTGTCTGATGGAGATGAACGACCGCTCAGTACATCAGGAGATCCAAGAGTTCCTGAAGTCAGAGAACAGATCAGAGAGACTCTCTGAGATCCACTGCTCAGCTCTGGCCTACATGCTGCAGATGTCAGAGGAGGTTCTGGATGAGTTGGACCTGAAGAAGTACAACACATCAGAGGAGGGACGACGGAGACTGATCCCAGCTGTGAGGAACTGCAGAAAGGCTCTGTAAGTCCAGATGTGATTAACATTATAAATCAGTGTAGATTAGTAGTTTAGTTCTTCAAATATAAATAATATAAATGTTTTATTATTGTTAAAATAGTTGTTTATATGTGAAATAAAATGTCAGTTATATTTAGTCTCAGATGTGTAAATAATGTTGATGTTTATAGCTGTTAAGTTAATGAACAGTTATTCTATTTATTTCTAGTCATTATTGGATTTGCCAGTGTTTTCTTCTCTTTCTCTTCCTTTGTGTGTTGGAGGATTCATTCAAACCTGGTGAAACACATGAAGGACTTTAGAGGTTGTGGTTGAGGTTTTATTACAGCAGCATTTTATCACAACATATATCAGTATTTTACAGTTATCAGTGAATGCAGTAAAGTTATTATTACATGAGCAGCTTCTGTAAATCATATATAATCACACACTGTTTTTAACACTATGATTAAGAGTTTAAAATAAGATCTGTTTCATTTTCCAAAGAAGTTTTCTGAAGTCAGAGAGAAATGCTTTCATCATCATTTTTATCTGAAAGGTTTCTGAGACATTTCATAGTGAGCACGGAGGATCAGCCAATCAGCAGACTGATTCAGTAATGTCAGTTATACAACAATATGTAAAGTTAGCTAACGTTAAGCAACATTAGCCTCCGTAAACTACTGGTCATAGAGACTAAACCCCTGAGTGTGTTGAACCGAGCAATGGAGCCTTTTATTTCTCATCAGTTCATCTTTTTATTGTAAAGAGGGAAGTGGTGTTACATGGTGTTGTTTTGAAGTCTTTCTGATATTCTGTTGCTCACAGAAAGAAACTCTCAGCTGTTTTCTCTCTTGTTGGTGTAGAGAAGAGTAGTAGCAGGAAATGCACAGAGGTCTGATCAATATATAAGAGCAGAACGGCAGAATTCAGCCTGTTTAAAGAGATCTGATACACATTAAAGCTCAGTGTTATATTTTAATGCTGAAACACTGATAACATCTTTCTGATGACATCATGTTAAAATAATTCAACCTTATTGGTTTGTTCATTGTGTTTGTGCTGAATCAGTTTTTCAGATTCTGAGGAAAGAAAGTGGACACTAAACGTCTAAATATTGAATACATTGATATTTATTTATTTTTTAATAGAGTCATCAGGCTGAAGTATCAGCTGGGCTTTGGGCTGGATCACCTTATCAAAGCTGGCCTGCTCAGTGTCTCCCTCTCTCTTCCACCAGCAACATCTCTTTTCTTTCTTTGCTTCATGTGTTTGTTATTGTCTAGCACACATTTCCCCTCATCCATGCACTTCCCTACACTACTGATTCTACACATTACACATGGAGTTTACATTTAGTTTGTTAATAACTTACTTTAATACATTATTTTAGTTTTTGAGATTCAAACATGTGTTCTCCTTGTTAGTCTGAACCTTGAGCCACTTCATGATAATATGTTGTAATATTTGTGTCATTACAGACTTACTGCCTTTTGGCTCCCAGACACTGACTGTGAAGTTGTGACCTCAGCTGTGAAGTCCAACCCTCATCTGACAGAGCTGCACCTGAGACTCCTCAGCCTGTCTGATTCATCAGAGAAGCTGCTGTCTGCTGTACAGGAGAGTCCAAACTGTAAACTGAAGACTCTGAGGTGAGTTCACTGACTGTAACTTTGGTAGATTGTTTTCTTTTTATTTAATTCACATCCTTCATTGTTTAGTTCATCATTTTCAGGATTATCTTGAATGATAATAATAATCTAAGAGATGAAACTAAATAATGAGCATGACAGGTTTCTTTATTGCACACTAAGAATAATAAACATGTCATGTCATGTCATGTCATGTCCTCCGTTACAACAAAAAAAAGGGTCGTTACTTCTTCAGACTTCACTGAACTGTGTTTATTCTCTTTCTCTCAAAGAGCAGCTGCACTTAGAGACAGAACCAAACTTTCTGACTCATTGACTTTAATTACTTTGACATTGATGTAACTCAGTTACTTTTTGGGAGAAGTAATGAGTAACTATAATTAATTACTTTTCCAAAGTAACGTGCCCAACACTGAAGTCGATATATTATTACACATGGAGTTTACATTTAGTTTGTTAATAACTTACTTTAATACATTATTTTAGTTTTTGAGATTCAAACATGTGTTCTCCTTGTTAGCCTGAACCTTGAGCCACTTCATGATATGTTGTAATATTTGTGTCATCACAGACTTACTGACTTTAGACTCTCAGACACTGACTGTGAAGCTGTGACCTCAGCTGTGAAGTCCAACCCTCATCTGACAGAGCTGCACCTGGATCTCGACGAACTGTCTGATTCATCAAAGAAGCTGCTGTTTGCTGTACAGGAGAGTCCAAACTGTAAACTGGCTCTGAAGTGAGTTCACTGACTGTAACTTTGATAGATTGTTTTCTTTTTATTTAATTCACATCCTTCACTGTTTGGTTCATAATTTTCAGGATTATCTTGAATAATAATAATAATCTAAGAGATGAAACTAAATAATGAGCATGACAGGTTTCTTTATTGCACACTAAGAATAATAAACATGTCAATCATAAGCCGATATAATGAAACCAGAGCTCCATTAGCAACAGCGATGCTAACGGGCATGGTGAGTTGAACCAATGTGAACTTGTCCAGTCTGCCCTGTTGCATGATGGGCCATAGCCAGCAATGCTAGAGATCAGGACGAACTTGTACTTATTAAACTAGGCAGTAACATACAATGATGATTGAAGTCAGAGATGATCGGTCATTACTGATGAAGATGAAGTCCTTACTGATGAAGATGAAGTCCTTACCGATGAAAATGTTCTGAATGAATGGAAACTAAAGTGAAAGACGAAGCATGAAAATAAGTGTTTTCTGTCCAGAATCATCAGTATCAGAGGAGCATGGTCAGCTCTGTACAAATGTTGGAAATCAAATAAAACTCTAACAGTGAAGTTTACTATTTAGCCTAGCAGCTACGTACATGCAGCGCTAGCTAGGAAGCTTACTGCTGAATCACTGGAACCCAAATACAAAGTTAAATGCTGCATAGAAACAACCTTCAAAGTGACTTTATGAAAAGCTCTTGTGATAGATGTTACCTGTGAGCAAAGAAAGATGCTTACTTACTTACTGGAAATCTTTAGAGTGGCCACGTTTCATGAACATTGTTTGATGAAGAAACAAAACAGAGCGAGGAAGCATCTTCTTTCAGAGAAGATCTTTGGCTGGACACAGACTGCGGCTCACTGAACCAGGCACCTGAATCAACGTTAATTAGGACAGCTGATCTCAGACAGCAACGCAGCTACAATATCTAGATAGAAATCCAAGTACTAGGCTACTAATATTTGCACACACATGTTCCCACAGCAGCAGAGAGCAGTCACGCTGACTGAACACTGCTTCAATGAACAGGCTACAATTGATAAACATGCAGTGAGTACAACAGCAGACTGAGCTGGTTGACAAAACCTGATACTTGACATTTCTCCCAAGAGTCAACTCCTTGAATCTGAATCATCCTGATATACAGCAGCTCTGAAAGCACTGAGCAGAGAGGGAGAAACATTTAAAAAGACTGCTGCAATATGATAGGCTGACAAAGAAGGTGTGTCAGTGTGCTATTGGTTAGATGTGAGCAGGTGATATGAACAACTGACGTCTTAATTGATGCCCCAGAAATGACAGAAAGGAAATGATGAGCTGTGAGAAAGATCAGAATGACTGAGGGATGTGAAATCAAACTATAGATGTGAGCTTGTAAAAAAGATGCTCTTCCTGTCTGAACTTTCTCTGAGCTTCATTTTTATATTTAAGGAATAAAATGCATCAGAAAAAATAGATTTAATAAAAAGAGAATGTGAAGAACAAATGTTCATCAAAATAATGAGCATCAAACTGTTTGATCATCAAATGCATGAAGTAAATATAAAGTTTCCTCTTTCATGATAACATCTGTTGGAATATTTGTGTCATTAAAGACTTGAGGACTGTGGACTCTCAGAAACTCACTGTGAAGTTTTGGCCTCAGCTCTGAAGTCCAACCCCTCCCATCTGACAGAACTGGACCTGAGCTACAACAAACTGTCTGATTCATCATTGAAGCGTCTGTCTGCTGGACTGGAGAGTCCAAACTGTAGACTGAAGACTCTGGAGTGAGTTCACTGACTGTAGCTTTGGTAGATTTATTTCTTTTTATTAAATTTAAATTCTTCAGTGAAGTTTCAAATGTTCGGTACATAATTTTCAGGATTTGCTGAACACAAATGTGTAGAATGTAAATGTTTTCAGGAATTTAAAATCCACAGTCTTGTTGTGAGTAAAAATGACTTCCAGAGTGTAAACTAATATGAGGCTTCAGCAGTCTGAGTTCCACATATCAAGTAAGTATGTTTGTGTTTCTTCAGTGTTTCCTTGCTGAGCTGCAGTGGAGGGATCCAAAATCAAAGAGGGAATTTAGTTCTAAATATTCTGTTTCAAACTCATCAAGTTTACTTGATGAAGGAGAAATATTTCTTTATTATTATTATTTAATGTTTTAATGAATAATGTCTGATCATTGATATTGATGCTTCACAACACATACACACACACACACACACACACACACACACACACACACACATACACATATACACACGAACAAACACACGTACACACACACACACACATACACACACACAGACATACACAGACACACACAGACATACACAAACACAAACACATACACACACACACACACACACACCCACACACACAGACACACCCACAGACACACGCAAACATACAGACACACACAGATAAACACACAAACACACAGACACACACACACACACTTACACACAGACAAACCCACACACACAGAAACACACACTCACACTGACACACACACAGACACATACACACACAGACATTCACAGACATACACATACACAGACACACACACAAACACACACACACACACATACATATACACACACACAGACACACACAGACACACATACACACACATACACACAGATACACACACAGACACACACACATACAGACACACATACACACACACAGACACACACACACACACATAGACACACACAGACACACACACACATACACACACATACAGTGATGTGAAGAACAAATGTTCATCAAAATAATGAGCATCAAACTGTTTGATCATCAAATGCATGAAGTAAATATAAAGTTTCCTCTTTCATGATAACATATGTTGGAATATTTGTGTCATTACAGACTTATTGCCTGTGGACTCTCAGAGACTCACTGTGAAGTTTTGGCCTCAGCTCTGAAGTGCAACCCCTCCCATCTGACACATCTGGACCTGAGTCACAACAAACTGTCTGATTCATCAGTGAAGCGTCTGTCTGCTGGACTGGAGAGTCCAAACTGTAGACTGGAGACTCTGATGTGAGTTCACTGACTGTAACTTTGGTAGATTTATTTCTTTTTATTAAATTTAAATTCTTCAGTGAAGTTTCAAATGTTTGGTTCATAATTTTCAGGATTTGCTGAACACAAATGTGTAGAATGTAAATGTTTTCAGGAATTTAAAATCCACAGTGTTGTTGTGAGTAAAAATGACTTCCAGAGTGTAAACTAATATGAGGCTTCAGCAGTCTGAGTTCCACATATCAAGTAAGTATGTTTGTGTTTCTTCAGTGTTTCCTTGCTGAGCTGCAGTGGAGGGATCCAAACTCAAAGAGGGAATTTAGTTCTAAATATTCTGTTTCAAACTCATCAAGTTTACTTGATGAAGGAGAAATATTTCTTTATTATTATTATTTAATGTTTTAATGAATAATGTCTGATCATTGATATTGATGCTTCAGAACACACACACACACACACACACACACACACACACACACACACACACACAGACATAGACACACACACACCCACACACAGACAGACAGACAGACACACACACACACACACACACACACACACACAGTCACACACACACATGCACACAGACACACACACACAGACACACATAGACAGACACACAGACTCACACACTCAAACACACACACACAGACACACAGACAGACAGAGAGACACACACACAAACAGACAGACACACACACATACACTGCGACACAGACACACACACACACACAGACATGCACACACAGACACACACACACACAGACATATACACTCAGGCACACACACACACGAACACACACACACACACACACATAAACACTCAGACACACACACGCACAGACAGACACACACACACTCAGACGCACACAGACACACACATACACTTATTTAAACACACACATACACACACACTTAAATGCACATACACACACACACACACACAGACAGACACACACATATACACTCAGACACACACACAGACACGCACACACAGACACACACACACACACACACACACACATATACACAGACACACATACGCACACAGACACGCACACAGATAAACATACACACACAGACGCACACACACACACACACACACACACACATATACACAGACACACACACAGACATACCCACAGACATACACAGACACACAAACTGTTTGATCATCAAATGCATGAAGTAAATATAAAGTTTCCTCTTTCATGATAACATATGTTGGAATATTTGTGTCATTACAGACTTATTAACTGTGGACTCTCAGAGACTCACTGTGAAGTTTTGGCCTCAGCTCTGAAGTGCAACCCCTCCCATCTGACAGAACTGGACCTGAGCTACAACAAACTGTCTGATTCATCAGTGAAGCTGCTGTCTGCTGGACTGGAGAGTCCAGACTGTGGACTGGAGACTCTGAGGTCAGTACTGTGGTGAAGTCAGTCATATTGGTGAGCTCATGTTTTTGTCTCAGAGGTGATATTTAGGATGATCCAGTCAGCACCAATCACAGATCCAGTATTTCCAGGTACAGTGAAGGTGTGAGAAAGGAGCACTGAAGTCATATGGTCATTAAGTGATTGGCATCAGCTGTTTCATTCATGCTTCACCATCATTGGCTCATTCATCAGCTTCTTGGCCACCAGCTCACCAATCACATCCTTTCATATTCATACAGCTGTTCAGGTGTATAAGCTCACACTCATCATTGATTACTCTCCATCACCCCAACCTCCTTTTTATCACAGCTCATTGATCTGAGATTTCATGTTCACGTTTGTTAAATAAAGGTTTAATAATAATGACATGTATAAAATGTTTATTAAAAGGTGATTCATTTTCCTGCTGAGGCTCCGTCAAACAGCAGAGCCTTTTCTTCCAACTCTAACTGTATAATCATTTGATATGATGTAATTTCCTGATGTCAGTGTCTGAAATATATCAGTGTATCTACTGTATGTGTCTAGGTTCACTGATTCTAAATATTCAGAAGTCACACTGACTGGAAACCAGAAGAAGAGAGTTTGTGTGGAGGAAGAGCAGAAATCAGAGTCTCCAGTATCCACCTGTGTGTCTGAACATCATCCTCCAGACGTCATTCATAAAGCTGGATCCTCAGACTTAAAGTAAGAGACTGTTTCTACTGAGAGCACAAATATACTTCAGTCATTTACCTCAATGTGAGCAACCTTGATTTTCCCTTTGAGGACATTTTCTGGGTGTGTAAATATTAATATTACTGAGCTACATTTGTGCTGTGGGACGCACCACAAGTTCAGATTAGTCCACACTTAATTAAGTCACAGCTGGATTGGAAAGTCCAGATGATGATGAACAGCTTGGTGGTGGTGTGGAATCACAGAGTTATCTTTAGTGAAGAGATACAGTCTGATTATTTGAAGCCTCTTCATAAGCCAGTCCAGATAACTGCTGTGTTTGTATTTATTCCTGCAGGGTGGAGGACAGACGGAACAGCGCTACACCTGCCACACATAAAGGACGTGAGTGTTGAGACTGTGACCGCTTCAAAGTGTGATTGTGACAAAATACACATCTAAAGACGAGTAGTTGAGATTGTGTCTGTGAACTGAAGTATGTTTGTGACTTGGCTCTGTCCACCAGTTTTTATTCCACTTTGAATGCACCATGGTGCGTTTGTTCACTTATCAGGATTCAGAGTGAAAACAACACAGGAGGCTTCGTTGGTACGGTGTGTTGTTAAGGTTCAGGTGAGACAGGAAGTACTAGCTGGGAACACTAATCATGTGTTTGATGCTTTATCACACACTAAACACTGCATAGTTGTTTGTAATAGAAATGCAGCATTCACATTACAAAGGAATCCAGCAGGAATGTGTCTTTGCATGTTTGTCATCTATCAACACAGTTTCTTGTTGGATGATGTCACATTTTGTTGCAGCACAAGTTGGACCAGGTTCAGCTTTTCTATTGGACGAGCCTGCATTGTGTTTGTGTAGCTTGCTGCGTTGCCTCCATTCAGATGAATGAGAGATGAGAGGGCTGCGTGTTTTCATCCAGGGCTAATGTCTGAATGCAGCCTTAGGGTTCTGCTCAGCTCCATCTCTGTCAGAGCCCCATGATCAGTCTCAAGTTGGTCTGGGAATCAGGAACCGCTGTGATCACAAAATCTTTAAAGTGAGGTTTGACTCTGACTCATTTTGTGGCAGATAGGCTGGTAGGAGGATTTTGTTACTTTTGGACGCAGCCATTTCCTGTTTTTCTCTGTTTTATATCCATGAAGTCAATATTTTGGTCAGACAACACAACACTAGAAGATATCACCTTGCACTCTTGGGGACTATTCTGATCTGTTGTTGTGAAAGATGTTGTGTTGCCTCATTGCAAGAAGTTGAATTCAGTTGAATTTCAGTTTGGATTTAAAATGTTGTTTAGACAGTTTGTTCCACTGTAATGATTGAAACAAAGGAATCAAAATATTCTTTATGGACACTTTGTAAATCCACTTTAACTGGTTTTGGGTCTTTAATGAAACGTGACTGTGTTTGTCGTCTTTAAGTGACTTTATTGAAGGTTTTCCAGTAGAGACCAACAGGAGACATGTGGACAAAGTCTCTGTCCAGTCCTAAACTGGGACTTTGTGTTGCAGCTTTCTCTTTGTGTCTTTGCCCACTGGGCCACAAGCTTCATGTCTAGAAGTAACTTTAACATTTGCTGTGTGTCTTCTTCTCCACATCCTCTAATCTCCCAGTTGATCCGTCCACATCCAGCACAAAGGATCAGCTGGATCCTGATGATCCAGAGAGGCTGAAACAGCAGCAGCAGCTTGAGTGCAGAGAGAATGTGACTGGGATCAGTTACCGGCAGGTACAACCAATACAAATGTCCATTTTTCATTCAGCACTCTCAAACCTGATTTGCTGTCATCTGTGTGATCTTCAAGCTGTCGTTTCTTCTCCTCTCACTCATCTGTGAAGCCACCAGCTGCTGTCTAACGTAGTCTAGCAGCATCATTTCACTGCACAATGTAAAGTTAAAGAAGTGATGACTAAACAGTAAAGAGTGCAGGTGGAGTAGAAACGAAGCAGTGAGGATCCTGTCAGCTGTACCACTGTGAAGATGAGCTGCTCAGTTTCTCTAACTAATGTTGTCACTTTCTCCATTTTAGGACTTCACACCCAAAGTGCTGACTGAGTCTGCAAAGATTTCATACAGGTAACTAAAACAGATGCTTCACTGATGAATCAGACAGTTCGTTGTATCTCAGGTTCAGTTCTGTCAGATGGGAGGAGTTATACTTCAGAGCTGAGGTCAAATATTCAACCCTCAACCTCATCGATTCCTTTCAGTGATGACGCTTCACTTTCACTTCAAACTCCTGCAGCTGCTGCTTCACTCACATCTCATCCAGCTGCTCAGTTTGGTCTCCAGCTTTTGAAACACTGCAGCAACTTTACTTTTTATTCATTCAAACCAAGAAAAGGTTTGTGTTGTGTGATCAGCTCCTCTGTGTCCTCCAGGTTCAGCTGTCCTGGTCCCGGTGTGTTCAGGTGTACTTTGACTGGACTGGTGTTTGGTACGGTTCAGGAGGCGGAGCTACAGTACAGGACTGTCCAATGGGACGAAAGACTTCTACAACCAGCTGGCAAGACGGCTGCAGGTCCGCTGTTCAACATCCACAGTCCTGACGGTGCTGTCAGTCAGCTCCACCTGCCACACTGTGAAATCATGGATGGTAAGATGATTATTGTGCTTTGTTGGTTTTATTAAAACAATAATAAGACTCCTGTTAGCGCCTCCTACAGGCTGCAGAGTTCACTACAACCACAAGATGAACAAACACTGATGATTTATCAGTTCTTTGATCTCACCAACGTCTGAGCTAAACATGTACAGTTATCCTGAGAGAGGCCGATGAGGAAAGTGAAAAGGGTTCATCATCTGGGGAAATAAATGTGTTCATAACATTTTTGGGAATGACATTGTAAAGCAATACAGCGTTTGCTCAGGTTTACAGCTATGATAGTAAAAGAACCCACATGCCCCGTTCAATTAAAGCCAGACTGTCCATTGAAGTTTAATCTTTCTTCATTTCATACAAGTCTGATTTTGTGTCAAAAGAGAACATTTTTAATCTTTCTCCTCAAGATGACTCAAAATCCGTCACCGGCTTCCCACCCACCAACACTGACAGTTGTGTTGGATGATTTGTCCAGCCTGTCCAAACTGTTTAATTCCTCACTGACCAAACTGAGAATACTACACATCAAGTAAAATGAGTACTGACATATATTGAGGTTGTTGTTAATAACATAAATGTGTTTTCACAGCTCCGCTCCCTGAAGGTCTGCTGTCTGTCGTCCACATCACTGATGATGGAATGAGCATCCTGGAGCCGCTAGAGATTACAGACACTCATGTGGTTGTGAACGTGCCTCACTTCTCTCTCCTGGGCCTCGTCTGGGACGTTGTTATGAGGTTTGTGAACATCATACGACCAATCAGGGGCCAGGTTCTGCTGTTCCTCCGACCTCCGGATGATGATGATGATCAAATACTTGATGTATTTCTGCTGCAGAGCAACATTCCTCTGAGCGAGGTAAAAGTATCCGTCATACAGTATGTGCTTACCATCAGCCTTGTTTTATACCACAGCTGCTTCTACAACAGTCCTGCTTCTCTTCTCTATACCTCTTAAACCTTTTCAAGCTGTGGTAAGAAAAGTGTGATTGTCCAATCTGAACTGGACATCATGACAATAATGTTTTGCTTTCGGTTTTTACTTTAGTATTTTATTTTGTTTGTTTTGACATAATCTCTAGAGTCTATTATTGTCTGCCACAGTGTCACTTGTGATTCCACCATCAAATGTAGTATAATGTAACTGTGGGCTAAATTGATATAGAAATCTATATTCAATATGGCAGTGTGTTAATGCCACCATGACATTTTACTTTTCTGGTTTTAGATTTATTTTTCATATTCATGTTTATCTCATGGAGAGATAAAAGGAGAAACAAACATTACAGTTTTATACGATGCCACCGCAGTGAGGGACACTTGTTTATTTCCACCTACAACATGTCTAGATTCATCTCTAGATGTCCAGCATATGTACAATAACAGAATATGAATAACTCAGAGAATTCATTGTCCATCTTACTGTGAATAAACGCCTCAATAATCATGCTGTGTTACTGAAGGTTGCCGCCCAACGAGGAGCAGCTAAGAACATTGAGATCTCTTCTGACTGTGATCTCATCCTTGGTCAAATCTACAGCATTCACTGTGAACCTGAAGCCTCCATAATTCAGCCTGAGGTGAGTCTGATACACTTTTAATGGTATCAAACTTTATTGTTATATGTTCAATTTTATTGGATGTTAACATTTACAACAGGTATGAAAATGGAATGGAAATGGAATGGCTTTATTTGTCATTATAACAAGTACAAGTACAAGTATATTGAAATTGTAGCAATCACCCGTCCGTACATATACAACATACAATACATAACAAGACAGAACTGGATGACTGAGCAAGGACGGAGGGGAAAAGAGGGGAAAGAAAAACGAGGAGAGAGGGGGATAAAAAAAAATACTATAAAATGATGCTTTACTTCTGGTTTTCAGCGTGTACAGTTTCGCACAAAGCTTGGACCAAACTTCTTCCCAACGTTTGAGGTTTTCCTCACGACACAACAAAAGAAAGTGACTTTGATGGTCCGAGACCAAGAGGGGACACAAATGTCGAATTGGAAGGTGAAACTGACAGGTAAAGCTTTCACTCTGCTGCAGTACTTGATGCTTGACCTCATGTCTGATGGTTTGCCCCCAGTTCAATCAGGAGAGACCAGAGAATCAAGTAAAAGAGTTGTTTATTATACAGATGATATTTATGATTAGG
The DNA here is from genome assembly GCF_027409825.1 of Scomber japonicus. Taxonomy (NCBI): domain Eukaryota; kingdom Metazoa; phylum Chordata; class Actinopteri; order Scombriformes; family Scombridae; genus Scomber; species Scomber japonicus. The sequence goes on along the minus strand of NC_070587.1, from coordinate 36,325,519 downwards.
TATTGTCAAAGTCTTTTGCACCTGGACTCTGCAGGGAGATTTTGATAGATAGTGCTTCTGGCCAATCATAGCACTTAATTTTCACCCAACCACCCCGCCTCGCCTAGCTTCGCGCCTCATTTCAGTTCAGATAGCCGGTCCCCTTTCGCCCGTTGAGCTGATAACACTGAAAAGGTCAAATTAAGACGTTGAGTTAGCCCGATATTAACCACTTGTCAAGGTTACAAGGTTCATCTATCCAATGTGTGTTGCAATGGTAACCGTCACGTTTCCCCGTATTCTTCGGATTTCCGAAGTTTCCGTTCCATCTTCGCTCAACCAGGTCGGGTCACGGGGACAGCAGGGCCCAGACTTCCCTCTCCCCACCACTTCGTCCAGCCCGAGGCGTTCCCAGGCCAGCCCGGTGGGACGTGCCCTGAACACCTCACCAGGGAGGCGTCCGGGAGGCATCTTGACTAGATGCCCGAGCCTCCTTATCTGGCTCCTCTCAACACAGAGGAGCAGCGGGTCTACTCCTGGCTGCACCAAGAAGTCCTGTCCATAAAGACTATGAACAGGATCAGTGACAAAGGGCAGCCCTGGCGGAGTCCAACCCTCACTGGAAACAAGTCCGACTTATTACCAGCAATGCGGACCAGGCTCTGACATCGGTCATACAGGGAACGGAGGGCCCGTATCAGGGGGTCCGATACTCCGTACTCCTGGGGAACCCCCCACAGGACTCCCCCGAGGGACACGGTCGAATGCCTTCTTTAAGTCCACAAAACACATGTGGACTGGTTGGGCAAACTCCCATGCACCCTCAAGGATCCTGCAGAGGGTGTAGAGCTGGTCCACAGTTCCACGGCCTGGACGAAAACCACACTGCTCCTCCTGAATCCGAGGTTCGACTATCCGACGGACCCTCCTCTCCAGCATCCCCGAATAGACCTTACCAGAGAGGCTGAAGAGTGTCACCTCCGGTCCACCTTCTTGAAAAAGAGGGACCACCACCCCAGTCTGCCAATCCAGAGGCACTGCCCCCAATGTCCACGTGGATCTCATCCACCCCCAGGGCCCTGCCACAGAGGAGCTCTTTGACCACCTTGGCGACCTCAGCCCCAGAGATAGGAGAGCCCACACCCGGGTCCCCAGGCCCTGCTTCCTTACCGGAAGGCGTGTCGGTGGGATTGAGGAGATCTTCGAAGTATTCCTTCCACCGATCCACAACGTCCCGAGTAGGTTAAAGTGTCTGAGGATTCTTGAAATACATTTTAGAAAGTATGTTATGAATGACAGTGTGGCTCTGCATTTTAATGAGCATAAGCATGATGTTAGCCATCTCAGACATGTCAGATATACGGGCATACAGGTGGTTAATATGTCCAAACATTGAGGCAGTAGCTACAGACTGCTCCTCTAGACAGACCTTTTTTGGATTCATTTTGTGGAAACCCAGCTATCTGGATAGACCAATGCCCCCGTCTCCTGCCACATAGTGATTTTGATCAAATGTTCATCATTTTTGAAAAGGTCTCTGTTTAAAAGTGACTGTTGGGTTATTAAACAACAGTCTCTGGTTCTCTTCCAGGTCCAAGAAGTGGAAATCCACAGAGGACCATCCCAGCAGGGCACACTGCCACAGTGGGGGAAAGCAGCACAGCAGAGGAATCTCCCAGCAGGGGGAACCAACCCAGCAGAAGAATCTCCCAACAGGGGACAGACTCCAAGCAGAGGATTCAACCAGCTGAGGACATCGTCCCAGCAGAGGAGAGGCTGAAGGAGGCTCGGACACAGTTTGTTAGCAGAGTGTCTGAACCTAATCTAGACCAGCTTCTGGATAAACTTCTTGAGTTTGGTGTTATAAATTATGGTGAAATGGAGTCGGCCAGAACAGAAACGCGAGCGGACAAAGCTCGTAAAGTGATCGACATGGTGCGAAGAAAAGGAAGTGATGCCAGCTCCTTTTTTATTGTTGCCCTCCGTGTGGTGGATCCACACCTTTCCAGACTGCTCAAATTAAGCTGAGTGTGAAGATGAAACCGTATAACAGCTGACTGTTTCACTGTCTCAAGTTACCTATTTTCATCTTTAGCTTTCACCTGAAGCTAATATGAAGCTTCAGCGTCCAAATGAGTCAAATCTTCATCTTCTATGTTTCAACATTACAGTGTTTTTAGTAGCAAAGTCTTCTTGTTACTACTAACGCAGCACCCTGAGGTTTTCGCCTTGCAACTGTGTAAGATAATACGTGCTGTCCATTTAGTACGTTAATAATGAATATGTAATATGAGGGGTTTCAACTCCAGTGTGTAAAATACAGGGAGGAGAAAATGTAAATATGTTATTTAGCACACGGATTGTGATGTACCAAACCTGAAGGTAATATTGCTACGGTAACTGTCTCTATAAATCATACCTTTATAGACACATAGACACATGACCGAATACACACAGCATTGACTTTGTCACTAATAATCTCCCATATGTGGGAAGCTAATATGAAGCTTCAGCGTCCAAATGAATCAAATCTTCATCTTCTATGTTTAAACATTACAGTTCAGTTCTTTAATCTCCATGAAGATGTTTTCAGGTTCAACTAAATATGCAAAAGCACATTTTTCTCTAAAGGAGGTTGTTTCTGTGCTGCTAAGTCTGATTTTTATATGCTGATATGAATATATGATAAAAATAAAAAGCTGAACATGTGATGGGAGCTTGTTGATATATTCACTCTGTGAGAAGCTTTTTTTTTGGGGGGGGGGCATGAGACATCACATCTGTCTCTTTTTTCTTCCTTCTTATCTGTGATCTGAATCTTCTTGAACTCTTCAGCAGTTTAGTTTCATCCTGTGTTGACAGAGATGGTGACAACAGATCAGTCTGCAAATGTTCTTCATAAAACCTCAACATACTATATTATATTTCTCTTAAAGCCAGAATGACAGTTTTCCTTCACCACTAATGTCCACCAGCAGATTGTTGGGACAGACACAGATGACTCTGGGCAGCTGGTGGCTGATGACTGCCATCAATAAATCTCAGGCCAAATCACAACAAAGTCATCATGAGGCTGAAACTGATCAGCTGATGAGGTTGAAGTGTTGCGTTGATGAATCTGAACACTGGGTGGCGACGTGGAGGAACAGCATCAATAAATCACCTGAGCAGAGAAGGAGAACATTTAAACAGACAGCTGCACTATGATAGGCTGACAGTGAAGGTGTGTCAGCGTGCTATTGGTTAGACTTGACCAGGTGATGTGAACAGCTGATGTGTCAACTGATGCTCCAGAAATAACAGCAAGGAAAATATGAGCTTTGAAAGAGATCAGTATGAGCTGTGAGAAGGATCAGAATGACTGAAGAATGAGAAATACAAGTATGAGGTGAGCAAACAAAGATGGACTTCCTGTCTGAACTTTAGCTAAGCTTCATACTCACTGCTTATTAAAGGATTCACATTTTCCCCTTTTACTGCTTTTATAAATGAAATCATGGTCAATATAACAAAAAACAAGTCTATAATATCAAAGTGAAAACATTGTCTACCAAGTAATGTCAATGAATTAAAAATATATGTAATGGTGTAATGTAAAATGAGTGATGCATAAATATTGACCTCCTTTAAACAGACTGATATCATTCAGCAGAGGTCCAGCTAATTGGTGCTAGCAGTCTCACAATGAGTGAGTTCAGCTGAGTGCAGTGAATGTGTCTCAGGTGATTCTAATATAAAGACACCTGTGACTAGTGTGAAGGAGTTAAAAGCTCCAGCAGCTGAGGTGGGAGAGACTCTGCATATAACAACTGTTGCATTATGGGAGAGAGGCAGCTGAGGTGGAGGGAGGGAGGAAGGGAGGAAGGAAGGGAGGAAGGAAAGAAGGGAGGGAGGAAGGAAAGGAGGGAGGGAGGAAAGAAAGAACGAAGGGAGGGAGGGAGGAAGGAAGGAAGGAAGGACAGGTGGAAGGAAGGAAGAAAGGAAGGACGGAAGGAAGGGAAGAAGGAAGGGAGGGAGGGGGGAGGGGGGAGGGAGGAAGGAAGGGAGGAAGGAAGGGAGGAAGGAAGGAAGGAAGGGAGGAAGGAAGGAAAGAAGGGAGGGAGGAAAGAAAGGAAGGGAGGAAAGAGGAAAGAAAGGAAGGGAGGAAAGAAGGAAGGAAGGAAAGGAGGGAGGAAAGAAAGGAGGAAGGAAAGAAGGAAGGAAAGGTGGGAGGAAAGAAGGAAGGAAAGGAGGAAGGGAGGGAGGGAGGGAGGGAGGGATGGAGGAAGGAAGGAAGGGATGGAGGAAGGAAGGGAAGAAGGAAAGGAAGGGATGGAGGAAGGGAGGGAAGAAGGAAAGGAGGGAGGGAGGGAGGAAGGAAGGAAGAGAGGGAGGGAGGGAGGAAAGGAAGGAACATGAACCCAAAGACTCTGAGGTCAACTGGAAGAAGGTTCTTAACACTACACATCACCACCAACACACCAGTTAATGTTTCAGTTAAAGCTTCCTCTGTGCTTCACTGCTGTGGAGCTGATGACGACATCGCCACGGTGACGCCTCAACACGTTGCTATAGTGATCACACTATTCTCATTGTTCATTAAGTGTCTGTCATCACTCTGGCTCCAGTCTATTGGTCCAATCACACACTGTCTCCACCACAGTGCCACCAGCTCTTCTACCAGTGGAAGATGCAGCCGAGGACAGAGGGCAACCCATTACTTACTTACTGTGACACACAAATGTAGTAATTCAGTTCTTCCTCTTTCACCCAAAAGGCCACAATACTTAGACTCAGGTTTGCATTTTCATCTTCATCATCATCTTCATCATCTTCATCTTCATCATCAGCATCATCTTCATCAATTTCATCCTCATCTTCATCTTTATCATCATCTTCATCATCTTCATCATCATCATCATCATCATCATGTTTATTAGAATAGCATCAGTGATCATCAGCTTTAAATCCCATCTGCTGTTTCTATCATGGACTGTGTGATTTAAAGCAGAGCGGTGTGATGCTGCAGGAGACCACCAGGTGGCAGCAGAGGCTCAGAGGACAAATGTTTCAACACACAGACTTTAAATGTGAGAAAATAAAGACATCTACATCATCTTCATCTTCATCATCTTCATATTCATCATCTTCATCATCATCTACAGGACTTTATTATTACATGTTAACATGTTAAATATGAACCCTTTACATACCATCATCATCATCATCATCATCATCTTCATCATCTTCATCATCAGCAACATCTTCATCATGTTTATTAGAATAGCATCAGTGATCATCAGCTTTAAATCCCATCTGCTGTTTCTATCATGGACTGTGTGATTTAAAGCAGAGCGGTGTGATGCTGCAGGAGGCCACCAGGTGGCAGCAGAGGCTCAGAGGACAAATGTTTCAACACACAGACTTTAAATGTGAGAAAATAAAGACATCTTCATCATCTTCATCAGCAACATCTTCGTCATCATCATCTTCATCATCTTCATCATCATCTACAGGACTTTATTATTACATGTTAACATGTTAAATATGAACCCTTTACATACCATCATCATCATCTTCATCATCAGCAACATCTTCATCAGCATCTACAGTACTTTAATATTACATGTTAACATGTTAAATATGAACCCTTTACATACCATCATCATCATCTTCATCATCTTCATCATCAGCAACATCATCAGCATCTACAGTACTTTATTATTACATGTTAACATGTTAAATATGAACCCTTTACATACCTTCATCTTCATCATCTTCATCAGCATCATCTTCATCATCATCTACAGGACTTTATTATTACATGATAACATGTTAAATATGAACCCTTTACATACCATCATCCTCATCATCATCTACAGGACTTTATTATTACATGATAACATGTTAAATATGAACCCTTTACATACCATCATCTTCATCACCATCATCATCTTCATCATCTTCATCATCAGCAACATCTTCATCAGCATGATCTTCATCATCATCTACAGGACTTTATTATTACATGTTAACATGTTAAATATGAACCCTTTACATACCATCATCTTCATCATCATCAGCATCATCAGCATCATCTTCATCATCATCAGCAACATCTTCATCAACATCAGCATCATCTTCATCATCATCTACAGGACTTTATTATTACATGTTAACATGTTAAATATGAACCCTTTACATACCATCATCTTCATCATCTTCATCAGCATCATCAGCATCATCTTCATCATCATCATCATCTACAGGACTTTATTATTACATGTTAACATGTTAAATATGAACCCTTTACATACCATCATCTTCATCAGCAACATCTTCATCATCATCATCTTCACCATCATCATCTTCATCTTCATCAGCATCATTTTCATTTTCATCATTTATTATTTATTAAGATTGATTGACTGCTGGTTGTCAGAGACCAGCTGTGATTATCCAGTCTCAGCTTTGAAGGACAACCCCTCCCATCTGAGAGAGCTGGATCTGAGACTCAACAACCTGAGGACATCTACAGGACTTTATTACATGTTAACATGTTAAATATGAAAACAAGAGTCTTTTAACCCTTTCCATATCATCATCTTCATCATCTTCATCAGCATCGTTTTCATCATCATCATCATCTTCATCAGCATCATCTTCATCATCATATTCACCATCACCATTATCATCTTTATCAGCATCATTTTGATCTTCGTCATCATCACCATCATCTACATCTTCATCATCATCTTCACCAGCAACATCTTCACCAGCAACATCTTCATCAACATCATCTTTATCACCATCATCATCATCATCATCATCACCATCATCATCTTCATCAGTATCATTTTCATCATCATCATCATCATCATCATCATCATCATCATCATCATCTTCATCAGTAACATCTTCACCAGCATCATCTACATCATCAGCATCATTTTCATCTTCATCATCATCTTCATCATTTTCATCATCTTCATCAGCATCATCTTCACCAGCAAACATCTTTATCATCATCATCTTCACCATCATCATCTTCATCAGCATCATTTTCATCTTCAACATTTATTCTTTATTAAGATTGATGGACTGCTGGTTGTCAGAGATCAGCTGTGATTATCCGGTCTCAGCTCTGAAGGACAACCCCTCCCATCTGAGAGAGCTGGATCTGAGATCTGACATCTACAGGACTTTATTATTACATGTTAACATTTTAAATATGAACCCTTTACATACCATCATCTTCATCAGCAACATTTTCATCATCTTCATAATCATCATCTTCATCTTTATCAGCATCATCTTCATCATCATCATTTTCATCAGCAACATCTTCGTCATCTTCATCATCATCTTCATCAGCAACATCTTCATCATGTTCATAATCATCATCTTCATCTTTATCAGCATCATCTTCATCAGCATCATTTTCATCAGCAACATCTTCGTCATCTTCATCATCTTCATCTTCAGCAGCATCATCTTCATCATCATCATTTTTATCTTCATCATCATCATCTTCATCAATATCATCTTGGTCATCTTCATCTTCATCATCATCATCTTCATCAGCATCATCTTCATCATCTTCATCATCATCCTCATCATCATCATCTTCTTCGTCATCTTAATCATTTTCATCAGCATCATCTTCATAATCATCTTCATCATCTTCATCATCATCCTCATCAGCATCATCTTCATCAGCATCATCATCATCTTCATCATCTTCATCAGCATCATCTTCGTCATCATCTCCATCAGCATCATTTTCATCAGCAACATCTTCGTCATCTTCATCACCATCTTCATCAGCAGCAGCATCTTCTTCATCATCATCATCTTCATCATCATCATTTTCATATTAATCTTCATCAGCATCATTTTCATTTTCTTCATTATCTTCATCAGCATCATTTTCATCATCATCTTCATCAGCAACATCTTCATCATCGTCATCAGCAACATCTTCATCATCGTCATCAGCAACATCTTCATCATCGTCATCATCATCATCGTCATCAGCACAATTTTCATCAGCAACATCTTCGTCATCATCATCATCATCTTCATTAGCATCATTTTTATCTACATCATCATCATCATCATTATCTTCATCATCATCATTTTCATCTTCATCAGCATTATTTTCATCTTTTTCATCATCATCATCAGCAACATCATCATCATCATCATCATCTTCATTAGCGTCATCTTCATCAACATCATCTTCATCAGCATCATCGTCATCTTCATCAACACAATTTTCATCAGCATCATCTTCAACTTCATCAGTATCATCATCATCTTCATCATCTTCATCATCATCTTCATCATTTTCACCACCTGTCTGTCTCTCTCCACCTGTCTTTCTCTCTCCACCTGTTTTGTGTCTCTCCACCTGTCTCTCTCTCTCCACGTGTCTGTCTCACTCCACCTGTCTCTTCCTCTCTCAACCTTTTTTTCTCTCTCCACCTGTCTCTCTCTCTCCACCTTTCTCTCTCTCTCCACCTGTCTCTCTCTCTCCACCTGTCTCTCTCTCTCCACCTGTCTTTCTCTCTTCACCTGTTTTGTCTCACTCCACCTGTCTGTCTCTCTCCACCTGTCTTTCTCTCTCCACCTGTTTGTCTCTCTCCACATGTCTGTCTCTCTCCACCTGTCTGTCTCTCTCCACCTGTCTTTCTCTCTCCACCTGTTTTGTTTCTCTCCATCTGTCTCTCTCCACCTGTCTCTCTGTCTCCACCTGTCTTTCTCTCTCCACCTGTTTGTCTCTCTCCACCTTTCTCTCTCTCTCTACCTGTCTGTCTCTCTCCACCTGTTTTGTGTCTCTCCACCTGTCTCTCTCTCTCCACCTGTCTGTCTCTCAGGGGAAGCGTATACATGGAAGTCCTCAGATGTTACAGCTGAGTTTGGACGGTTTAGAACTTTATGTGACGGTCAGTACTACTAAGATACTACTGCAGTACTACTACTATACTACTACTATTCTACTGCAGTACTACTACTATACTACTACTATACTACTGCAGTACTACTAAATATACTACTACTATACTACTACTATACTACTACAGTATTACTAAGATACTACTGCAGTACTACTACAGTATTACTAAGATACTACTGCAGTACTACTATTATATTACTACTATACTACTGCTATACTACTGCAGTACTACTACCATACTACTACTATACTACTGCAGTACTACTACTATACTACTACTATACTACTGCAATACTACTACTATACTACTACTATACTACTGCTATGCTACTACTATATTACTGCAGTACTACTAAGATACTACTGCAATACTACTACTGTACTACTACTATACTACTGCAGTACTACTACTATGCTACTACTATACTACTGCAATACTACTACTTTAGTACTGCAGTACTACTACAATAATACTCCAGTACTACTACTATTGTACTACTAGTATACTACTGCAGTACTACTACTATACTACTTCAGTACTACTACTGTACTACTACGATACTACTGCAGTACTACTACTATACTACTATTATACTACTGCAGTACTACTACATACTACTGCAGTACTACTACATACTACTGCAGTACTGCTACTGTACTACTACTATACTACTGCAGTACTACTATTATACTACTGCAGTACTACTACTGTACTACTACTATACTACTGCAATACTACTACTATACCACTGCAGTACTACTACTGTACTACTACTATACTACTGCAATACTACTACTATACTACTGCAGTACTAAGGCAGTACTACTGCAGTACTACTACTATACTACTACTATACTACTGCAGTACTACTACTATACTACTGCAGTACTACTACTATACTACTACTATACTATTGCAGTACTACTACTATGCTACTACAGTACTACTACTATTCTACTACTATACTAAGGCAATATTACTACTATACTGCTATTAAACTACTTCAGTACTAATACTATACTACTGCAGTACTACTATACGACTACTAATATACTACTGCAGTACTACTATACTACAACTACTATACTACTACTACTATACTACTGCAGTACTACTACTATACTACTGCGGTACTACTACTATACTACTACTATACTACTGCAACACTACTACTATACTACTGCGGTACTACTACTATACTACTACTATACTACTGCAGTACTACTACAATACTACTGCAGTACTACTACTGTACTACTACTATACTACTGCAGTACTACTACTATACTACTGCAGTACTACTACTGTACTACTACTGTAGTACTACTATACTACTACTGTACTACTACTATACTACTGCAGTACTACTGCAATATTACTACTATACTACTACTATACTACTGCAGTACTACTACTATAATAACATACTACTGCAGTACTACTACGATACTTCTGCAGTACTACTACTATACTATTGTAGTACTACTACTGTACTACTACTATACTACTGCAGTACTACTACTATACTACTAATATGCTACTGCAGTACTACTACTGTACTATTACTATACTACTACTGTACTATTACTATACCACTACTATAATACTGCAGTACTACTACTATACTACGACTATACTACTGCAGTACTACTACTATACTACTGCAGTACTACTACTGTGCTACTACTATACTACTGCAGTACTACTACTATACTACTGCAGTACAACTACTATACTAATACTATACAACTGCAATACTACCACTATACTACTGCAGTTCCTGGTGGATTTGGGTAAAGAGCCAGACGGGCTGGCGCTGGCTCATGAGCTGAGATACCCGGGAGGAGACTGCACCTCTGACATCTGGCTGTAAAACACCCGTGAGGAGACTGCCGACGAGCTGAGACACCCGGGAGGAGACTGCTCACGAGCTGAGATATCCTGGAGGAGATTTCTCACGAGCTGAGACACTCGGGAGGAGACTGCTCACGAGCTGAGATACCCGGGAGGAGACTGCATCTCTGATATTTGGCTTTAAAACTGGCTGTAAAATGCAGTACTACTACTATACTACTGCAGTACTACTACTGTACTACTACTATACTACTGCAGTACTAGTACTATACTACTGCAGTACTAGTACTATACTACTACTATACTACTGCAGTACTACTACTATACTACTGCAGTACTAGTACTATACTACTACTATACTACTGCAGTACTACTACTATACTACTGCAGTACTACAGCAATATTACTACTATATTACTACTATACTACTGCAGTACTACTACTATACTACTGTATTACTACTACTGTACTACTACTATATTACTACTATACTACTGCAGTTCTACTACGATACTACTGCAGTACTACTACTATACTACTGTAGTACTACAACTGTACTACTACTATACTACTACTATGCTACTGCAGTACTACTACTATACTACTGCAGTACCACTACTATACTACTGCAGTACTACTACTGTACTACGACTGTAGTGCTACTATACTACTACTGTACTACTACTATACTACTGCAGTACTACTACTATACTACTGCAGTACTACTAATATACTACTACAATACTACTGCAGTACTACTACTATAGTACTGCAGTACTACTACGATACTAATGCAGTACTCCTACTATACTATTGTAGTACTACTACTGTACTACTACTATACTACTGCAGTACTACTACTATAATAATATACTACTGCAGTACTACTACGATACTACTGCAGTACTACTACTATACTATTGTAGTACTACTACTGTACTACTACTATACTACTGCAGTACTACTACTATACTACTAATATGCTACTGCAGTACTACTACTGTACTATTACTATACTACTACTGTACTATTACTATACCACTACTGTACTATTACTATACCACTACTATAATCTGGCTTTAAAACTGGCTGTAAATTGCAGTACTACTACTATACTTCTGCAGTACTACTACTGCTACTACTGTACTACTACTATACATCTGCAGTACTACTACTATACTACTGCAGTACTACTACTATACTACTACTATACTACTGCAGTACTACTGCAATATTACTACTATACTACCACTATACTACTGCAGTACTACTACTATACTACCACTATACTACTACTGTAGTACTACTACACTACTACTATAGTACTGCAGTTCTACTACGATACTACTGCAGTACTACTACTATACTACTGTAGTACTACAACTGTACTACTACTATACTACTGCAGTACTACTACTATACTCCTGCAGTACTAGTACTATACTACTACTATACTACTGCAGTACTACTACTATACTACTGCAGTACTACAGCAATATTACTACTATACTACTACTATACTACTGCAGTACTACTACTATACTACTGTATTACTACTACTGTAGTACTACTACACTACTACTATACTACTGCAGTTCTACTACGATACTACTGCAGTACTACTACCATACTACTGTAGTACTACAACTGTACTACTACTATACTACTACTATACTACTGTAGTACTACAACTGTACTACTACTGTAGTTCTACTATACTACTACTGTACTACTACTATACTACTGCAGTACTACTACTATACTACTGCAGTACTACTAATATACTACTACAATACTACTGCAGTACTACTACTATAGTAGTGCAGTACTGCTGCAATATTACTACTATAATACTACTATACTACTGCAGTACTACTACTATACTAATATACTACTGCAGTACCACTACGATACTAATGCAGTACTCCTACTATACTATTGTAGTACTACTACTGTAGTACTACTACACTACTACTATACTACTGCAGTTCTACTACGATACTACTGCAGTACTACTACTATACTACTATAGTACTACAACTATTCTACTACTATACTACTACTATACTACTGTAGTACTACAACTGTACTACTACTATACTACTACTATGCTACTGCAGTACTACTACTATACTACTGCAGTACTACTACTGTACTACTACTGTAGTACTACTATACTACTACTGTACTACTACTATACTACTGCAGTACTACTAATATACTACTACAATACTACTGCAGTACAACTACTATAGTAGTGCAGTACTACTGCAATGTTACTACTATAATACTACTATACTACTGCAGTACTACTACTATACTACTATACTACTGCAGTACTACTAATGTACTACTACAATACTACTGCAGTACAACTACTATAGTAGTGCAGTACTACTGCAATGTTACTACTATAATACTACTATACTACTGCAGTACTACTACTATACTAATATACTACTGCAGTACTACTACAATACTAATGCAGTACTCCTACTATACTATTGTAGTACTACTACTGTACTACTATTATACTACTGCAGTACTACTACTATACTACTACTATGCTACTGCAGAACTACTACTATACTACTGCAGTACTACTACTGTACTATTATTATAATACTGCAGTACTACTACTATACTACTGTAGTACAACTACTATACTACTACTATACTACTGCAATACTACTACTATACTACTGCAGTTCCTGGTGGATTTGGGTAAAGAGCCAGACGGGCTGGCGCTGGCTCATGAGCTGAGATACCCGGGAGGAGACTGCACCTCTGACATCTGGCTGTAAAACACCCGTGAGGAGACTGCTCACGAGCTGACACACCCGGGAGGAGGCTGCTCACGAGCTGAGATATCCGGGAGGAGACTGCTCACGAGCTGAGATGTCCGGGAGGAGACTGCTCACGAGCTGAGACACTCGGGAGGAGACTGCTCACGAGCTGAGACACTCGGGAGGAGACTGCATCTCTGACATCTGGCTGTAAAACAGGTTGTAAATTGCAGGACTACTACTATACTACTGTAGTACTACTATACTACTACTATACTACTGCAGTTCTACTACGATACTACTGCAGTACTACTACTATACTACTGTAGTACTACAACTGTACTACTACTATACTACTACTATGCTACTGCAGTACTACTACTATACTACTGCAGTACCACTACTATACTACTGCAGTACTACTACTGTACTACTACTGTAGTGCTACTATTCTACTACTGTACTACTAATATACTACTGCAGTACTACTACTATACTACTGCAGTACTACTAATATACTACTACAATACTACTACAGTACTACTACTAAAGTACTGCAGTACTAATACGATACTAATGCAGTACTCCTACTATACTATTGTAGTACTACTACTGTACTACTACTATACTACTGCAGTACTACTACTATACTACTACGATACTACTGCAGTACTACACCTATACTACTGCAGTACTACTACTATACTACTACTATACTACTGCAGTACTACAACTATACTACTGCAGTACTACTACTATACTACAACTATACTACTGCAGTACTGCTACTATACTATTACTATACTACTGCAGTGCTACTACTATACTACTGCAGTACTACTACTGTACTACTACTATACTACTGCAGTTCCTGGTGGATTTGGGTAAAGAGCCAGACGGTCCGGCGCTGGCTCATGAGCTGAGATACCCGGGAGGAGACTGCACCTCTGACATCTGGCTGTAAAACAGGTTGTAAATTGCAGGACTACTAATATACTACTGTAGTACTACTACTGTACTACTACAGTACTACTGCAGTACTACTACTATATTACTGCAGTACTACTACTATACTACTACTATACTACTGCACTACTACTACTATACTATTGCAGTACTACTACTATAATACTGCAGTACTACTACTATACTACTGCAGTACTACTGCAATATTACTACTATACTACTGCTATACTACTGCAGTACTACTACTATACTAATATACTACTGCAGTACTACTACGATACTACTGCAGTACTACAACTATACTACTGCAGTACTACTACTATACTATTGCAGTACTACTACTATACTACTACTATACTACTGCAGTACTGTTACTATACTATTACTATACTACTACTATACTACTACTATACTACTGCAGTACTACTACTGTACTACTACTATACTACTGCAGTTCCTGGTGGATTTGGGTAAAGAGCCAGACGGGCCGGCGCTGGCTCATGAGCTGAGACACCCGGGAGGAGACTGCTCACGAGCTGAGATACCCGGGAGGAGACTACATCTCTGACATCTGACTGTAAAACTGGCTGTAAATTGCAGTACTACTACTATACTACTGCAGTACTACTACTGTACTACTACTATACTACTGCAGTACTACTACTATACTACTACCATACTACTGCAGTACTACTTCAATAGTACTACTATACTACTACTATGCTACTGCAGTACTACTACTATACTACTGCAGTACTACTACTATTCTACTGCAGTACTACTACTGTACTACTACTGTAATACTACTATGGTACTACTGTACTACTACTATACTACTGCAGTACTACTACTATACTACTACTATGCTACTGCAGTACTACTACTATACTACTGCAGTACTACTACTGTACTAATACTATACTATTACTATACTACTGCAGTACTACTACTGTACTATTACTACACTACTACTACACTACTGCAGTACCACTACTATACTACGACTATACTACTGCAGTACTACTACTATACTACTGCAGTACTACTACTATACTACTACTGTACTATACAGCAATATTACTACTACTACTATTACTACTACTACTAGTACTCCTACTATACTATTGTAGTACTACTACTGTACTACTATTATACTACTGCAGTACTACTACTATACTACTACTATGCTACTGCAGAACTACTACTATACTACTGCAGTACAACTACTGTACTATTATTATAATACTGCAGTACTACTACTATACTACTGCAGTACAACTACTATACTAATACTATACAACTGCAATACTACCACTATACTACTGCAGTTCCTGGTGGATTTGGGTAAAGAGCCAGACGGGCTGGCGCTGGCTCATGAGCTGAGATACCCGGGAGGAGACTGCACCTCTGACATCTGGCTGTAAAACACCCGTGAGGAGACTGCTCACGAGCTGACACACCCGGGAGGAGACTGCTCACGAGCTGAGATATCCGGGAGGAGACTGCTCACGAGTTGAGACACCCGGGAGGAGACTGCTCACGAGCTGAGATACCCGGGAGGAGACTGCATCTCTGACATCTGGCTTTAAAACTGGCTGTAAATTGCAGTACTACTACTATACTTCTGCAGTACTACTACTATACATCTGCAGTACTACTACTATACTACTGCAGTACTACTACTATACTACTACTATACTACTGCAGTACTACTACTATACTACTGCAGTACTACTGCAATATTACTACTATACAACCACTATACTACTGCAGTACTACTACTATACTACTGTATTACTACTACTGTAGTACTACTACACTACTACTATACTACTGCATTCTACTACGATACTACTGCAGTACTACTACTATACTACTACTATGCTACTGCAGTTCTACTACTATACTACTGCAGTACCACTACTATACTACTGAAGTACTACTACTGTACTACTACTATATCACTGCAGTACTACTACTATACTACTGCAGTCCTACTGCAATATTACTACTATACTACCACTATACTACTGCAGTATTACTGCTATACTACCGTATTACTACTACACTACTACTATACTACTGCAGTTCTACTACGATACTACTGCAGTACTACTACTATACTACTGTAGTACTACAACTGTACTACTACTATACTACTACTATGCTACTGCAGTACTACTACTATACTACTGCAGTACCACTACTATACTACTGCAGTACTACTACTGTACTACTACTATACTACTGCACTACTACTACTATACTATTGCAGTACTACTACTATACTACTACTATACTACTGCAGTACTACTACTATACTACTGCAATATTACTACTATACTACTGCTATACTACTGCAGTACTACTACTATACTAATATACTACTGCAGTACTACTACGATACTACTGCAGTACTACAACTATACTACTGCAGTACTACTACTATACTACTACTATATTACTGCAGTACTACAAGTATACTACTGCAGTACTACTACTATACTACTACTATACTACTGCAGTACTACTACTATACTACTACTATACTACTGCAGTACTACTACTGTACTACTACTATACTACTGCAGTTCCTGGTGGATTTGGGTAAAGAGCCAGACGGGCCAGCGCTGTCTCATGAGCTGAGATACCTGGGAGGAGACTGCACCTCTGACATCTGGCTGTAAAACATCCGTGAGGATACTGCTCACGAGCTGAGACACCCGGGAGGAGACTGCTCACGAGCTGAGACACCCGGGAGGAGACTGCTCACGAGCTGAGACACCCGGGAGGAGACTGCTCACGAGCTGAGACACCCGGGAGGAGACTGCTCACAAGCTGAGATACCCGGGAGGAGACTGCATCTCTGACATCTGACTGTAAAACTGGCTGTAAATTGCAGTACTACTACTATACTACTGCAGTACTACTACTGTACTACTACTATACTACTCCAGTTCTACTACTATACTACTACCATACTACTACTATACTACTACCATACTACTGCAGTACTACTGCAATATTACTACTATACTACTACTATACTACTACTATGCTACTGCAGTACTACTACTATACTACTGCAGTACTACTACTATTCTACTGCAGTACTACTACTGTACTACTACTGTAATACTACTATACTACTACTGTACTACTACTATACTACTGCAGTACTACTACTATACTACTGCAGTATTACTACTGTACTATTACTATAGAACTACTATACTACTGCAGTACTACTACTATACTACGACTATACTACTGCACTACTACAACTATACTACTGCAGTACTACTACTATACTACTACTATGCTACTGCAGTACTACTACTATACTACTGCAGTACTACTACTGTACTATTACTATACTACTACTATACTACTGCAGTACTACTACTATACTACTGCAGTACTAGTACTATACTACTGTATTACTACTACTGTACTACTACTATACTACTGCAGTACTACTATGATAATACTGCAGTACTACTACTATACTACTGTAGTACTACTACTGTACTACTACTATACTACTACTATGCTACTGCAGAATTACTACTATACTACTGCAGTACTACTACTATACTACTGCAGTACTACTACTGTACTACTACTGTAGTACTACTATACTACTACAGTACTACTACTATACTACTGCAGTACTACTCCTATACTACTACTATACTACTGCAGTACTACTGCAATATTACTACTATACTACTACTATACTACTGCAGTACTACTACTATACTAATATACTACTGCAGTACTACTACGATACTACTGCAGTACTACTACTATACTACTGCAGTACTACTACTGTACTATTACTATACTACTACTACACTACTGCAGTACTACTACTATACTACGAATATACTACTGCAGTACTACTACTATACTACTGCAGTACTACTACTATACTACTGCAGTACACCTACTATACTTATACTATACAACTGCAATACTACCACTATACTACTGCAGTTCCTGGTGGATTTCGGTAAAGAGCCAGACG
Source organism: Scomber japonicus (assembly GCF_027409825.1). Taxonomy (NCBI): domain Eukaryota; kingdom Metazoa; phylum Chordata; class Actinopteri; order Scombriformes; family Scombridae; genus Scomber; species Scomber japonicus. The sequence goes on along the minus strand of NC_070587.1, from coordinate 36,306,965 downwards.
GGCTGGAGCTGGCTCATGAGCTGAGATACCCGGGAGGAGACTGCACCTCTGACATCTGGCTGTAAAACACCCATGAGGAGACTGCCAACGAGCTGGGACACCCGGGAGGAAACTGCTCACGAGATGAGATATCCGGGAGGAGACTGCTCACGAGCTGAGACACTCGGGAGGAGACTGCATCTCTGACATCTGGCTGTAAAACACCCGTGAGGAGACTGCTCACGAGCTGACACACCCGGGAGGAGACTGCTCACGAGCTGAGATATCCGGGAGGAGACTGCTCACGAGCTGAGATGTCCGGGAGGAGACTGCTCACGAGTTGAGACACCCGGGAGGAGACTGCTCACGAGCTGAGATACCCGGGAGGAGACTGCATCTCTGACATCTGGCTTTAAAACTGGCTGTAAATTGCAGTACTACTACTATACTTCTGCAGTACTACTACTATACATCTGCAGTACTACTACTATACTACTGCAGTACTACTACTATACTACTACTATACTACTGCAGTACTACTACTATACTACTGCAGTACTACTGCAATATTACTACTATACAACCACTATACTACTGCAGCACTACTACTATACTACTGTATTACTACTACTGTAGTACTACTACACTACTACTATACTACTGCATTCTACTACGATACTACTGCAGTACTACTACTATACTACTACTATGCTACTGCAGTTCTACTACTATACTACTGCAGTACCACTACTATACTACTGCAGTACTACTACTGTACTACTACTATATCACTGCAGTACTACTACTATACTACTGCAGTCCTACTGCAATATTACTACTATACTACCACTATACTACTGCAGTATTACTGCTATACTACCGTATTACTACTACACTACTACTATACTACTGCAGTTCTACTACGATACTACTGCAGTACTACTACTATACTACTGTAGTACTACAACTGTACTACTACTATACTACTACTATGCTACTGCAGTACTACTACTATACTACTGCAGTACCACTACTATACTACTGCAGTACTACTACTGTACTACTACTATACTACTGCACTACTACTACTATACTATTGCAGTACTACTACTATACTACTACTATACTACTGCAGTACTACTACTATACTACTGCAATATTACTACTATACTACTGCTATACTACTGCAGTACTACTACTATACTAATATACTACTGCAGTACTACTACGATACTACTGCAGTACTACTAATATACTACTACAATACTACTGCAGTACTACTACTATAGTACTGCAGTACTACTGCAATATTACTACTATAATACTACTATACTACTGCAGTACTACTACTATACTAATATACTACTGCAGTACTACTACGATACTAATGCAGTACTCCTACTATACTATTGTAGTACTACTACTGTACTACTACTATACTACTGCAGTACTACTACTATACTACTACTATGCTACTGCAGTACTACTACTATACTACTGCAGTTCCTGGTGGATTTGGGTAAAGAGCCAGACGGGTCAGCGCTGGCTGATGAGCTGAGATACCCGGGAGGAGACTGCACCTCTGACATCTGGCTGTAAAACACCCGTGAGGAGAATGCTCACGAGCTGACACACCCGGGAGGAGACTGCTCACGAGCTGAGACACCCGGGAGGAGATTGCTCACGACCTGAGACACTCGGGAGGAGACTGCTCACGAGCTGAGATACCCGGGAGGAGACTGCATCTCTGACATCTGGCTTTAAAACTGGCTGTAAATTGCAGTACTACTACTGTACTACTATTATACCACTGCAGTACTACTACTATACTACTGCAGTACTACTACTGCACCTCTGACATCTGGCTGTAAAACATCCGTGAGGAGACTGCTCACGAGCTGAGACACCCGGGAGGAGACTGCTCACGACCTGAGACACTCGGGAGGAGACTGCTCACGAGCTGAGATACCCGGGAGGAGACTGCATCTCTGACATCTGGCTTTAAAACTGGCTGTAAATTGCAGTACTACTACTGTACTACTATTATACCACTGCAGTACTACTACTATACTACTGCAGTACTACTACTGCACCTCTGACATCTGGCTGTAAAACATCCGTGAGGAGACTGCTCACGAGCTGAGACACCCGGGAGGAGACTGATCACGAGCTGAGAAACCTGGGAGGAGACTGCTCACAAGCTGAGATATCCGGGAGGAGACTGCATCTCTGACATCTGGCTGTAAAACTGGCTGTAAATTACAGTACTCCTACTATACTACTGCAGTACTACTACTGAACTACTACTATACTACTGCAGTACTACTATTATACTACTGCAGTACTACTACTATACTACTACTATACTACTGCAGTACTACTACTATACTACTGCAGTACTACTGCAATATTACTACTATACTACTACTATACTACTGTATTACTACTACTATACTACTGCAGTTCTACTACGATACTACTGCAGTACTACTACTATACTACTGTAGTACTACAACTGTACTACTACTATACTACTACTATGCTACTGCAGTATTACTACTATACTACTGCAGTACTACTACTGTACTACTACTATACCACTGCGGTACTACTACTATACTACTGCAGTACTACTACTGCACCTCTGACATCTGGCTGTAAAACATCCGGGAGGAGACTGCTCATGAGCTGAAATATCCGGGAGGAGACTGCTCACGAGCTCAGACACCCGGGAGGAGACTGCTCACGAGCTGAGACACCCGGGAGGAGACTGCTCACAAGCTGAGATACCCGGGAGGACACGGCATCTCTGACATCTGGCTGTAAAACTGGCTGTAAATTGCAGTACTACTACTATACTACTGCAGTACTACTACTGTACTACTACTATACTACTGCAGTACTACTACTATACTACTACTATAATACTACAGTACTACTGCAATATTACTACTATACTACTACTATACTACTACTGTGCTACTGCAGTACTACTACTGTACTACTACTGTGATACTATCATACTACTACTGTACTACTACTATACTACTGCAGTACTACTACTATACTACTACTATACAACTGCAGTACTACTACTATAGTACTGCAGTACTACTGCAATATTACTACTATACTACTACTATACTACTGCAGTACTACTACAATGCTACTGCAGTACTACTACTATACTATTGTAGTACTACTACTGTACTACTACTATACTACTACTATGCTACTGCAGTACTACTACTATACTACTGCAGTACTACTACTGTACTACTACTATACTACTGCAATACTACTACTATACTACTACTATACTACTGCAGTACAACTACTATACTACTGCAGTACTACTACTGTACTACTACTATACTACTGCAATACTACTACTGTACTACTACTATATTACTGCAGTTCCTGGTGGATTTGGGTAAAGAGCCAGACGTGCCGGCGCTGGCTCATGAGCTGAGATACTACTGCAGTACTACTGCAATATTAATACTATACTACTACTATACTACTCCAGTACTACTATTTTACTACTACTGTACTACTGCAGTACTACTACGATACTACTGCAGTACTACTACTATACTACTGTAGTACTACTACTGTACTACTACTATACTACTGCAGTACTACTACTGTACCACTACTATACTACTGCAGTACTACAACTATATTACTACTATACTACTGCAGTACTACCACTATACTACTACTATACTACTGCAGTACTACTACTATACTACTGCAGTGCTACTACTATACTACTGCAGTACTACTACTATACTACTGCAGTACTACTACTATGCTCTTGCAGTAATACTACTATACTACTGCAGTACTACTACTATACTCTTGCAGTAATACTACTGTACTACTGCAGTACTACTACTATACTCTTGCAGTAATACTACTGTACTACTGCAGTACTCAGTGTTGTGCATGAACGTGTTCATTGAACGAAAGTTCATGAACTCGTTCATAATTTTGGTGAACTTGAACGAACGAACGGCATTTCTGCCTGATGAACGATACTATGAACGCGTTCATTCTGGTGTCTGTGAACGTCACATTCACTCTTTTTTAATTTCGTTCAATAAGGTTCAGGCAAAAAACACACCGCACTAAAGTGTTGCCCAACCGTTGCGTGTACTTCTTTGTCTGTGCCAGATTCTAACAAGTGCGAGAGCGCCACAGTTGAGTAGAGCTCAACTTGAGTGGATCTGGCAACCAAAGGCAACGGCAGCCAGTGTCGCTCTGCCTGTTGTGCCGTATTAAGCAACCCTGCCATGAAAAGCACCCCCTCGTCGCAGGAACGCGCATGTGGAGAGGACGCTATAAACTACTACCAAACGGACATATATTACCCACAGATCTCTTATTCACGAGTAAATGTCAAAAAGGACTAAATGCTCATGTTTAATTTACTACAAATGACAACGTACACACAATGACAAAAATTATATTCTCATTCCATGTCACGTTCTGTTTAGCGTCCAGTTTTGTGTTAATGATTCATGTTTAAATGCGCTCATGGATTCCACAATAGTCATACTTTCCCACAATCACAGTCACAGATAACAAAAATCGGGTAAATGGTTATTGATGTCATTAATTAATAGCCTGCTTACTGTGTTGTCTTCCATAATATTTGTAAATATATATAATATAAACTCCTAAGTATGTGTTTGTGTGAGTATATATATATATATATATATATACATATATAAAACTAGCTTAATATAATGTTGGGGTGAAAGCTGCAACTGCTACAAGTGTGGACTGAATGGAGTTTAAACAACAATGGGGGAAGGCCCTTCGATGCTAATGTAAATCCTGGTTGGATAAGGATTCAAAACTGGATGAAATCTGACACATAGTTTCAGTGTTAAACTAATGAAATAATTGCTGGCTGTGGCAACAATTTTAAAAGAGTATAGTTCGCAACGTATTGAAAAAAAAGAACTGAACTAGTTCATTTTTTGGAGCTGTGAACTTAGTTCATAATTTGGAATTATGAACTATGAACTGAACTAGTTCATTTTAAAATGTGTGAACTATGAACTGAACTAGTTCAAGTAGAACGTGAACTTTACCAACACTGGCAGTACTACTACTATACTACTACTATACTACTACTATACTACTACTGTACTACTACTATACTACTGAAGTACTACTACTATACTACTGCAGTACTACTGCTATACTACTACTATACTACTGCAGTTCCTGGTGGATTTCGGTAAAGAGCCAGACGGGCCGGCGCTGGCTTACGAGCTGAGATACCCGGGAGGAGACTGCACCTCTGACATCTGGCTGTAAAACACCCGGGAGGAGACTGCTCACGAGCTGAGACACACGGGAGGAGACTGCTCACGAGCTGAGATACCCGGGAGGAGACTGCTCACGAGCTGAGACACCCGGGAGGAGACTGCACCTCTGACAACTGGCTCTAAAACTCTCACAACACCTTCAGAGCTCTCAGATCATACTGTTGAGTTTTTAATTATGCTTTAATCTACAGAAAGCTATAAAAGAACATTTTAATCAACAGCTGAAAACATTGTTAATTCTTTTGGATTTTAATTTGTTTAATTTCAATTTATTTTCACACAATTTTTAATTTTATTTCTATTAGTTTATTTACTATCTATTTTTTAAATTTTTCTCTGTAATGAAGTTTGAGCTGCATCGCCTGTTTGTAAGAAGCTCTATGAATAAAGTTTATTAGCATTAATTATTGGGAATGAAAAAGAATTCAACAAAATATTTTTTCAAGTGTATTTTACCCTTTTCAAAAATGATTTGAAGGTGAATCATTGACAGATTTATAGTTAACTCAACCTTATAAATCATGTAATGTTTTTACTGTGCAGTAACTAACATACTAACAACCTGAAATAAACACACTTATTAATCATTGATCCTGTTTACACGTTTTTCTTCATTGTAAAATTAATTTAGTGTTTTTAAAATCAGAGCAGCCGTAAAATAAATGCTGTGTGTGTGTGTGTCTCTCTGTGTTTGTGTGTGTCTGTGTTAGTGTGTGTGTGTGTTCATGTGTGTGTTTTTTGTGTGTGTGTGTGTTTGTGTGTATGTGTGTCTGTGTTTATGTGTTTGTGTGTGTGTGTTTGTGTGTGTGTCTGTGTCTGTGTGTGTTTGTGTGTGTGTTTGTGTGTATGTCTGTGTGTGTTTGTGTGTCTGTGTGTGTGTTTGTGTGTCTGTGTGTGTGTGTTTGTGTGTGTGTGTCTCTGTGTGTGTTTGTGTGTGTGTGTGTCTGTGTTTGTGTGTGTGTCTGTGTTTGTGTGTGTGTTTGTGTGTCTGTGTGTGTTTGTGTGTGTGTCTGTGTTTGTGTGTGTTTGTGTGTGTGTGTGTGTGTGTGTGTATGTGTCTGTCTGTGTGTGTGTGTGTGTGTGTGTGTGTGTGTGTGTGTGTGTGTATGTGTACAAATACACAGAAGCTGAGAAGGAGAACATTTAAACAGACAGCTGCACTATGATAGGCTGACAACTTCCTCTTCCTCTCTCTACGTCTTCCATTCTCACACACACACACACACACACACACACACACACACACACACACACACACACTCTGTCACTTTATGTTTACTCCTCCTCTTTCACCACACACACACACCACACACACACACACACACACACCACACACACACACACCACACACACACACACACACACACACACACACACACACACACACACACACACACACACGTGACTTCCAGTAAAGAAGGAGGAAGTAGTCAAACAGGAAATAA
>NC_070587.1:36262025-36299996 GCF_027409825.1 Scomber japonicus | reverse complement strand
CTCTACCAGTGAAACAGTGTTTAGTCGCCATTTGAAGTGAACAGAGCAGAAGAAGACAAAGCAGCTTTAAAGCAGGTGAGTGTTAATATTACTACTATAAATAATGATTAGTGTCATTATTGATCTGATCTGATCTGAAACATACACAACATATTAGCGGAGATGTTCTTATAAAGTGCAGCAGAAATGATTTTCTAGGTGAGCACTACAAACCAGCCACAGAGAAAAGAAAGTTCAAACATGTCTAAGTTTGCGTCTGGATGGAAAAAGGAAGTAAAGCATCAATAACAACAAACCCGAGGTGCTATACCTTCTAGTGCTGATGTGTGGAAGCAATAAATGGAGGAAATCAACAGGAATAGTTGGGACATTGTGTTTGAGAGCCGCGTCAAAAAGCTGCAGCGACACGCAGCAGCAGGAAGTGACAGTGAAAACCACTAACACACAGACTTTTGATGGCTGGGGAGAGTGACGGCGAAGCTTTCCTCCAACTGGTGTTGTATGCTGAGTTACTGCTCCGATCCTAAAAGCAGAAGCATCACATGTGAGAGTTGTAAACAGACAGTCCCTTGTGAGTGTTTCTTGTTGTGTACTTCTTGGAGTCTTCATCAAGGAGGACTTGTTGATATGCTGCAGCCAGGTCTATTTTTGAGAATGACTTCCCACTACTAAGCGTGGCCAGCACCTCCTCAGTGCGTGGTAGGGGTTTATCTCAGTGTTTGGAGCCTGGTTCACAGTAACCTTGTAGTTACTGGGACTACTGGGGCAGCCCACTCACTGTGCTTCACAGGGGACATGATGTCATCTTTCTCCAGCCTTTCCAGCTCTTTGTCAACGTGTTCTTTCATTGCAACCGGCAGGGGGCGTGCTTTGTGGAGTTTTGGAGTTCAGGCTTAACAGAGATCGTTGCTTTGATGTCCTTTCATGTCCCCAGCTCATCTCTGAAACCTTCACTGTATTTTGTGATCACTTCAGGCATTGACTTGGGCGGCTCTGCTGGCTGTGTGCGTTCACACTGTTCTCACCATTTTCCAATTGAGTCTTATTTGTTGAAGCCAGTTTCTCCCACACAGTGAAGGATCCTTTCCTTTCACAACTATCAGAGACAGTCAGCAGTCTGATGTTCGTACTTCAGCCATGAACTGTCCTCTCACTGGGATGAGCGTATTGTGAGTCACGTCGTCACTGTTTAAACGTTACTCTTTGTCATAATGTGTAGTGTTGTAGAGCTGTAATGAAGCGCTAAATATGTTTGTAGCTTAGAGGAAGGAGGAGTAAGCAGCTGTTTGAGGTCACTGACCAGGTGAGGAAAGCACATTAAAACATGAATAAAACATTAAGCTCTTGTCCACAACGCAAACTGACTATTTATTAATGACTTTAATTCATTTAATTGAAATATTGGTGTTTAGCTCCCTGACTGATGACTCCACTAGCCAGATGTTTTTAATTCATGTTAAATCATTTCTGTTTTTATTTAGCACGGCTCATTTTTCCTCCTTCTTTGTCTTTTTCTCTCCTTTAATTCCAAAAAAACACATTTAAGAATAAAATATGAACATGTTCTTACATCTGGCCCAGAGTCTTTAAAAGTAGTTTCCTCTTTTCTTTTCCTGGTTTCTGTCTTCACAGCGATGTAATGTGATTAAAGTAGAGAGAAGTCACAGTTAAGAAGCACACACATGTTTATCTAAAGTCTGTTGTATTTAAACCAGAGTCAAAGTTTCTCTTTGTGATGACTAGAAAATACACATGGTTGTAGTTAAAGTCATGTAAACTAATAAGAAGCTACTAAGTTGAGAGGCAGGACTGGGTTTATTATACTGTGTATGTGTGTGTGTCTCCAGTGTTACTGGTTTACCTCTCAGACTCCAGAAGATGAAGAAAGAGGAGGAAGAGGAGGACGGAGCAGAGCCTGTAATATCCAGCTGTCTGTCTCTGAAGAGTGACCGGTCTAAAGAACCTCCAGTCTTCAGTAATGAACCTGGATCCTCAGACACAAAGTAAGAGACTGTTTCTACTGTAAACTGAGCTGAAGATGATTCAGGTTTTAAATGTCATTTCATAAACTACATTACAACACTATTAGTGTTAAAAAGTCAGTCAGTAATATATGTTGTAGTTAAAGTCACGTAATGTATAGGAAGCTGCTCACTTGAGAGGCAGGACTTGGTTTATTTTACTGTGTGTGTCTCCAGTGTTACTGGTTTACATCTTATCTACATCTGGAGAAAGAGGACAGAGCCGAGTCTGTAACATCTGACTGTCTGTCTATGAAAAGTGCCAACATTCACTTTCATTCAGCCCTTTCACACATGCTGCTGCTGCACATACATGAACCACAACAGCAGGTCCACACAGAGACACTCACACAGTATGTGAGCCTAAGACCTACCACACTGTATTCAGCATTTATTATTACAATTTCAACTGAAGATCCAAAACAAGTGAGGGTGCAACACATGCTTTATTACCCTCATAGAAGTGGTGTTCTGATGATTGATGTATTTTCATAGAAAACATATAACTGTCACAGTGTTATGACATCTGTATGTCAGTTCTGGATTACAAACAGGGGTTGGTGCTGTAAGAATATGGAGCCTGGCCACTGAGGAGGAGATTACACATTATGTACAATAAAGAGTTTAGTGACAAACTGACAGCTGTCTTGTGTTTACAGAGTCAGTGTTATAACAGAAGGACATGCAGATGTCATGTTCCCATGGTAACTGACTCTGTGGTAACTGAGCCAGACTTTTAGTTTTCTCTCTTTCTGGAACTGATCATCCAGAGTTTCTCTGAGTCATCTCAGGGTGAACAAACTGAGTTTTCTCTAAATGCGCTTTCTTGACTAAAGCCCTGAGTGTGTGTGCTGTCAGCTCTGAATGTAAACTGTGAAGAGAATCAAGATGAAGAACAAAGTTCAAGGACTTAAAACTGACTGTAAAATAAACTGTTTCTTCCTGTTTTATGCAAATAGTCGACAAGTCTGAGAAACAAGTTTTGACCAAGGGTCCGTGTATCTTTTGGTCCTTCAGTTTTCTTTTCAGGAACGATTAATAAAAAAACAAAAATCAGGGACCTTGAATAGAGACGAGGCAGAGTCATAAGAACAAGTCTCAGTGTTACTCACGATAAATAAAGTCTCAGTGTTACTCACGATAAATAAAGTCTCAGTGTTATTCACGATAAATAAAGTCTCAGTGTTACTCACGATAAATAAAGTCTCAGTGTTACTCACGATAAATAAAGTCTCAGTGTTACTCACGATAAAGTCTCAGTGTTACTCACGATAAATAAAGTCCCAGTGTTATGATAAATAAAGTTTCAGTGTTACTCACGATAAATAAAGTCTCAGTGATACTCACGATAAATAAAGTCTCAGTGTTACGATAAATAAAGTCTTAGTGTTACTCACGATAAATAAAGTCTTAGTGTTACTCACGATAAATAAAGTCTCAGTGTTACTCACGATAAATAAAGTCTCAGTGTTACTCACGATAAATAAAGTCTCAGTGTTACGATAAATAAAGTCTCAGTGTTACTCACGATAAATAAAGTCTCAGTGTTACTCACGATAAATAAAGTATCAGTGTTACTCACGATAAATAAAATCTCAGTGTTACGATAAAGTCTCAGTGTTACGATAAATACTGAGATTCTGGACTGTTTGTGAAGGGAAAGAGCTGCATGAAGCATGTGAGCTGTCGGTTGGCCTCCACTAATGTCATGTGACATAAAGAATGTGTTCATGTCCACAGAGAGAGGAAGAGGAGGGCTGTTTCTGTGGAGGAGCAGCTGTCCTGCTGTTCTTTGTGTCAGGACGTCCTGAAGGATCCAGCCTCTACCAGCTGTGGATACTGGTTCTGCAGACAGTGCATCATCTCATACTGGGACCAGTCTGCTTCATCAGGACACCCCTCCTGTCCCCAGTGTGGAAAAAGATCCAGAACCAGAGCTGGACTGCAGACAAGCAGTCAGACCAGCACTGTACAAAGTAAGACTGAAGATCTGTCTGCTGATGTCATCATCTCTGAAAACAGGAATCTACCTCCTCTATCCTACTGAACATATATTTATAATGATACCTTCTTTTTCTGTCTTTCAGCAGAAAGTGGTCTGCAGGAGGTTTTAGATGAACATCACATCAGTCTGAGCAGCACGTGTGAATGTGTGACTCAAGGAACTGATGAAGCAAGAACTAAAACCTTCCTCGTCAGCGTCTTCACTGAGGTCCACATCACAGAGGGACAGAGTGAAGAGGTTAATACCCAACATGAGGTGAGGCAGCTTGAAACAGCTTCCAAGATGAAGACCCTCCGTGACGCTCCAATCAAGTGTCAGGACATCTTTAAAGTCTTACCTGACCAACAGGAAACTGAAGAGGTTCATACCCAACATGAGGTGAGGCAGCTTGAAACAGCTTCCAAGATGAAGACCCTCCATGACGCTCCAACCAAGGATCAGGACATCTGTGAAGTCTTACACAGAGTCAGAGTGGTTCTGATGAACGGAGTTGCTGGCGTTGGAAAAACCTTCTCAGTGCAGAAGTTCACTCTGGACTGGGCACAGCGCTCCAACAACCAAGATATCAGTCTGCTGATTCTGTTCTCGTTCAGGTCGCTGAACTTGATCAAAGATAAGCAGTACAGTCTGCTCATGCTGATCCATGTTTTCTATCCAACATTACAGAAGCTCACAGCAGAGAAGCTCGCTGTCTGTAAAGTTCTGTTCATCTTTGACGGCCTGGATGAAAGCAGACTTTCACTGGATTTCAACAACAGTGAGGTCGTGTCTGATGTCACACAGAAGTCATCAGTCAGCGTGCTGCTGACAAACCTCATCAAGGGGAAGCTGCTTCCCTCGGCTCTCATCTGGATAACTACCAGACCTGCAGCAGCCAATCAGATCCCTCCTTCCTGTGTGGACAGGGTAACAGAAGTACGAGGCTTCACTGACCCCCAGAAGGAGGAGTACTTCAGGAGGAGATTCAGTGATGAAGAGCAGTCCAGCACAATCATCTCACACATCAAGACATCCAGGAGCCTCCACATCATGTGTCACATCCCAGTCTTCTGCTGGATCACTGCTACAGTTCTAGACCACATGTTGACTCCAGACCAGAGAGGAAAGCTGCCCAAGACCCTGACTGACATGTACTCACACTTCCTGCTGGTTCAGACAAAGAGGAAGAAGAACAAGTATGATGAGGGACATGAGACGAGTCCACAGGAGCTGACGGAGGCTGACAGGAACCTTCTTCTGAAGCTGGGGAGGCTGGCGTTTGAACAACTGGAGAAAGGAAACATCATGTTCTACCAAGAAGACCTGGAGCAGTGTGGTCTTGATGTCACAGAGGCCTCGGTGTTATCAGGAGTTTGTACAGAGATCTTCAAAACAGAGAGTGTGATCTTCCAGAAACCAGTCTACAGCTTTGTTCATCTGAGCATTCAGGAGTTTCTGGCTGCAGTCTACATGTACCACTGTTACAACAGCAGGACGACAGAGGTACTGAAGGACTTCCTGGGAAGAGACTACAGTTACTCATCTCTGGATGTCCTCCTGGGGGGGGAAGAAGAAGAAGAAGAAGAAGAAGAAGAAGTGAAAGAGGAAGAAGAGGTGAAAGAGGAAGAAGAAGAAGAGGAGGAGAAAGAGGAAGAAGAAGAAGAAGAGGAGGAGAAAAAGGAAGAAGAGGAGAAAGAGGAAGAAGAAGAAGAACAAGAAGGAGAAGAAGAAGACGGCTCATCTCTGGTTTACTTCCTGAAGAAAGCCATGGAGAAATCTCTCTTCAGTAAAAATGGCCACCTGGACCTGTTTGTCCGCTTCCTTCATGGCCTCTCTCTGGAGTCCAACCAGAGTCTCTTAGGAGGCCTGCTAGGTCAGAAGAAGAAGAACAGTCCAGAAACCATCCAGAGAGTCATCAACAACCTGAAGTGGATGAACAGTGGTGATATCTCTCCTGACAGAAGCATCAACATCTTCCACTGTCTGATGGAGATGAACGACCGCTCAGTACATCAGGAGATCCAAGAGTTCCTGAAGTCAGAGAACAGATCAGAGAGACTCTCTGAGATCCACTGCTCAGCTCTGGCCTACATGCTGCAGATGTCAGAGGAGGTTCTGGATGAGTTGGACCTGAAGAAGTACAACACATCAGAGGAGGGACGACGGAGACTGATCCCAGCTGTGAGGAACTGCAGAAAGGCTCTGTAAGTCCAGATGTGATTAACATTATAAATCAGTGTAGATTAGTAGTTTAGTTCTTCAAATATAAATAATATAAATGTTTTATTATTGTTAAAATAGTTGTTTATATGTGAAATAAAATGTCAGTTATATTTAGTCTCAGATGTGTAAATAATGTTGATGTTTATAGCTGTTAAGTTAATGAACAGTTATTCTATTTATTTCTAGTCATTATTGGATTTGCCAGTGTTTTCTTCTCTTTCTCTTCCTTTGTGTGTTGGAGGATTCATTCAAACCTGGTGAAACACATGAAGGACTTTAGAGGTTGTGGTTGAGGTTTTATTACAGCAGCATTTTATCACAACATATATCAGTATTTTACAGTTATCAGTGAATGCAGTAAAGTTATTATTACATGAGCAGCTTCTGTAAATCATATATAATCACACACTGTTTTTAACACTATGATTAAGAGTTTAAAATAAGATCTGTTTCATTTTCCAAAGAAGTTTTCTGAAGTCAGAGAGAAATGCTTTCATCATCATTTTTATCTGAAAGGTTTCTGAGACATTTCATAGTGAGCACGGAGGATCAGCCAATCAGCAGACTGATTCAGTAATGTCAGTTATACAACAATATGTAAAGTTAGCTAACGTTAAGCAACATTAGCCTCCGTAAACTACTGGTCATAGAGACTAAACCCCTGAGTGTGTTGAACCGAGCAATGGAGCCTTTTATTTCTCATCAGTTCATCTTTTTATTGTAAAGAGGGAAGTGGTGTTACATGGTGTTGTTTTGAAGTCTTTCTGATATTCTGTTGCTCACAGAAAGAAACTCTCAGCTGTTTTCTCTCTTGTTGGTGTAGAGAAGAGTAGTAGCAGGAAATGCACAGAGGTCTGATCAATATATAAGAGCAGAACGGCAGAATTCAGCCTGTTTAAAGAGATCTGATACACATTAAAGCTCAGTGTTATATTTTAATGCTGAAACACTGATAACATCTTTCTGATGACATCATGTTAAAATAATTCAACCTTATTGGTTTGTTCATTGTGTTTGTGCTGAATCAGTTTTTCAGATTCTGAGGAAAGAAAGTGGACACTAAACGTCTAAATATTGAATACATTGATATTTATTTATTTTTTAATAGAGTCATCAGGCTGAAGTATCAGCTGGGCTTTGGGCTGGATCACCTTATCAAAGCTGGCCTGCTCAGTGTCTCCCTCTCTCTTCCACCAGCAACATCTCTTTTCTTTCTTTGCTTCATGTGTTTGTTATTGTCTAGCACACATTTCCCCTCATCCATGCACTTCCCTACACTACTGATTCTACACATTACACATGGAGTTTACATTTAGTTTGTTAATAACTTACTTTAATACATTATTTTAGTTTTTGAGATTCAAACATGTGTTCTCCTTGTTAGTCTGAACCTTGAGCCACTTCATGATAATATGTTGTAATATTTGTGTCATTACAGACTTACTGCCTTTTGGCTCCCAGACACTGACTGTGAAGTTGTGACCTCAGCTGTGAAGTCCAACCCTCATCTGACAGAGCTGCACCTGAGACTCCTCAGCCTGTCTGATTCATCAGAGAAGCTGCTGTCTGCTGTACAGGAGAGTCCAAACTGTAAACTGAAGACTCTGAGGTGAGTTCACTGACTGTAACTTTGGTAGATTGTTTTCTTTTTATTTAATTCACATCCTTCATTGTTTAGTTCATCATTTTCAGGATTATCTTGAATGATAATAATAATCTAAGAGATGAAACTAAATAATGAGCATGACAGGTTTCTTTATTGCACACTAAGAATAATAAACATGTCATGTCATGTCATGTCATGTCCTCCGTTACAACAAAAAAAAGGGTCGTTACTTCTTCAGACTTCACTGAACTGTGTTTATTCTCTTTCTCTCAAAGAGCAGCTGCACTTAGAGACAGAACCAAACTTTCTGACTCATTGACTTTAATTACTTTGACATTGATGTAACTCAGTTACTTTTTGGGAGAAGTAATGAGTAACTATAATTAATTACTTTTCCAAAGTAACGTGCCCAACACTGAAGTCGATATATTATTACACATGGAGTTTACATTTAGTTTGTTAATAACTTACTTTAATACATTATTTTAGTTTTTGAGATTCAAACATGTGTTCTCCTTGTTAGCCTGAACCTTGAGCCACTTCATGATATGTTGTAATATTTGTGTCATCACAGACTTACTGACTTTAGACT
Source organism: Scomber japonicus (assembly GCF_027409825.1). NCBI lineage: Eukaryota > Metazoa > Chordata > Actinopteri > Scombriformes > Scombridae > Scomber > Scomber japonicus. Next base: position 36,291,570 of record NC_070587.1, on the reverse strand, counting down.
CTCAGACACTGACTGTGAAGCTGTGACCTCAGCTGTGAAGTCCAACCCTCATCTGACAGAGCTGCACCTGGATCTCGACGAACTGTCTGATTCATCAAAGAAGCTGCTGTTTGCTGTACAGGAGAGTCCAAACTGTAAACTGGCTCTGAAGTGAGTTCACTGACTGTAACTTTGATAGATTGTTTTCTTTTTATTTAATTCACATCCTTCACTGTTTGGTTCATAATTTTCAGGATTATCTTGAATAATAATAATAATCTAAGAGATGAAACTAAATAATGAGCATGACAGGTTTCTTTATTGCACACTAAGAATAATAAACATGTCAATCATAAGCCGATATAATGAAACCAGAGCTCCATTAGCAACAGCGATGCTAACGGGCATGGTGAGTTGAACCAATGTGAACTTGTCCAGTCTGCCCTGTTGCATGATGGGCCATAGCCAGCAATGCTAGAGATCAGGACGAACTTGTACTTATTAAACTAGGCAGTAACATACAATGATGATTGAAGTCAGAGATGATCGGTCATTACTGATGAAGATGAAGTCCTTACTGATGAAGATGAAGTCCTTACCGATGAAAATGTTCTGAATGAATGGAAACTAAAGTGAAAGACGAAGCATGAAAATAAGTGTTTTCTGTCCAGAATCATCAGTATCAGAGGAGCATGGTCAGCTCTGTACAAATGTTGGAAATCAAATAAAACTCTAACAGTGAAGTTTACTATTTAGCCTAGCAGCTACGTACATGCAGCGCTAGCTAGGAAGCTTACTGCTGAATCACTGGAACCCAAATACAAAGTTAAATGCTGCATAGAAACAACCTTCAAAGTGACTTTATGAAAAGCTCTTGTGATAGATGTTACCTGTGAGCAAAGAAAGATGCTTACTTACTTACTGGAAATCTTTAGAGTGGCCACGTTTCATGAACATTGTTTGATGAAGAAACAAAACAGAGCGAGGAAGCATCTTCTTTCAGAGAAGATCTTTGGCTGGACACAGACTGCGGCTCACTGAACCAGGCACCTGAATCAACGTTAATTAGGACAGCTGATCTCAGACAGCAACGCAGCTACAATATCTAGATAGAAATCCAAGTACTAGGCTACTAATATTTGCACACACATGTTCCCACAGCAGCAGAGAGCAGTCACGCTGACTGAACACTGCTTCAATGAACAGGCTACAATTGATAAACATGCAGTGAGTACAACAGCAGACTGAGCTGGTTGACAAAACCTGATACTTGACATTTCTCCCAAGAGTCAACTCCTTGAATCTGAATCATCCTGATATACAGCAGCTCTGAAAGCACTGAGCAGAGAGGGAGAAACATTTAAAAAGACTGCTGCAATATGATAGGCTGACAAAGAAGGTGTGTCAGTGTGCTATTGGTTAGATGTGAGCAGGTGATATGAACAACTGACGTCTTAATTGATGCCCCAGAAATGACAGAAAGGAAATGATGAGCTGTGAGAAAGATCAGAATGACTGAGGGATGTGAAATCAAACTATAGATGTGAGCTTGTAAAAAAGATGCTCTTCCTGTCTGAACTTTCTCTGAGCTTCATTTTTATATTTAAGGAATAAAATGCATCAGAAAAAATAGATTTAATAAAAAGAGAATGTGAAGAACAAATGTTCATCAAAATAATGAGCATCAAACTGTTTGATCATCAAATGCATGAAGTAAATATAAAGTTTCCTCTTTCATGATAACATCTGTTGGAATATTTGTGTCATTAAAGACTTGAGGACTGTGGACTCTCAGAAACTCACTGTGAAGTTTTGGCCTCAGCTCTGAAGTCCAACCCCTCCCATCTGACAGAACTGGACCTGAGCTACAACAAACTGTCTGATTCATCATTGAAGCGTCTGTCTGCTGGACTGGAGAGTCCAAACTGTAGACTGAAGACTCTGGAGTGAGTTCACTGACTGTAGCTTTGGTAGATTTATTTCTTTTTATTAAATTTAAATTCTTCAGTGAAGTTTCAAATGTTCGGTACATAATTTTCAGGATTTGCTGAACACAAATGTGTAGAATGTAAATGTTTTCAGGAATTTAAAATCCACAGTCTTGTTGTGAGTAAAAATGACTTCCAGAGTGTAAACTAATATGAGGCTTCAGCAGTCTGAGTTCCACATATCAAGTAAGTATGTTTGTGTTTCTTCAGTGTTTCCTTGCTGAGCTGCAGTGGAGGGATCCAAAATCAAAGAGGGAATTTAGTTCTAAATATTCTGTTTCAAACTCATCAAGTTTACTTGATGAAGGAGAAATATTTCTTTATTATTATTATTTAATGTTTTAATGAATAATGTCTGATCATTGATATTGATGCTTCACAACACATACACACACACACACACACACACACACACACACACACACACATACACATATACACACGAACAAACACACGTACACACACACACACACATACACACACACAGACATACACAGACACACACAGACATACACAAACACAAACACATACACACACACACACACACACACCCACACACACAGACACACCCACAGACACACGCAAACATACAGACACACACAGATAAACACACAAACACACAGACACACACACACACACTTACACACAGACAAACCCACACACACAGAAACACACACTCACACTGACACACACACAGACACATACACACACAGACATTCACAGACATACACATACACAGACACACACACAAACACACACACACACACATACATATACACACACACAGACACACACAGACACACATACACACACATACACACAGATACACACACAGACACACACACATACAGACACACATACACACACACAGACACACACACACACACATAGACACACACAGACACACACACACATACACACACATACAGTGATGTGAAGAACAAATGTTCATCAAAATAATGAGCATCAAACTGTTTGATCATCAAATGCATGAAGTAAATATAAAGTTTCCTCTTTCATGATAACATATGTTGGAATATTTGTGTCATTACAGACTTATTGCCTGTGGACTCTCAGAGACTCACTGTGAAGTTTTGGCCTCAGCTCTGAAGTGCAACCCCTCCCATCTGACACATCTGGACCTGAGTCACAACAAACTGTCTGATTCATCAGTGAAGCGTCTGTCTGCTGGACTGGAGAGTCCAAACTGTAGACTGGAGACTCTGATGTGAGTTCACTGACTGTAACTTTGGTAGATTTATTTCTTTTTATTAAATTTAAATTCTTCAGTGAAGTTTCAAATGATTGGTTCATAATTTTCAGGATTTGCTGAACACAAATGTGTAGAATGTAAATGTTTTCAGGAATTTAAAATCCACAGTGTTGTTGTGAGTAAAAATGACTTCCAGAGTGTAAACTAATATGAGGCTTCAGCAGTCTGAGTTCCACATATCAAGTAAGTATGTTTGTGTTTCTTCAGTGTTTCCTTGCTGAGCTGCAGTGGAGGGATCCAAACTCAAAGAGGGAATTTAGTTCTAAATATTCTGTTTCAAACTCATCAAGTTTACTTGATGAAGGAGAAATATTTCTTTATTATTATTATTTAATGTTTTAATGAATAATGTCTGATCATTGATATTGATGCTTCAGAACACACACACACACACACACACACACACACACACACACACACACACAGACATAGACACACACACACCCACACACAGACAGACAGACAGACACACACACACACACACACACACACACACACAGTCACACACACACATGCACACAGACACACACACACAGACACACATAGACAGACACACAGACTCACACACTCAAACACACACACACAGACACACAGACAGACAGAGAGACACACACACAAACAGACAGACACACACACATACACTGCGACACAGACACACACACACACACAGACATGCACACACAGACACACACACACACAGACATATACACTCAGGCACACACACACACGAACACACACACACACACACACATAAACACTCAGACACACACACGCACAGACAGACACACACACACTCAGACGCACACAGACACACACATACACTTATTTAAACACACACATACACACACACTTAAATGCACATACACACACACACACACACAGACAGACACACACATATACACTCAGACACACACACAGACACGCACACACAGACACACACACACACACACACACACACATATACACAGACACACATACGCACACAGACACGCACACAGATAAACATACACACACAGACGCACACACACACACACACACACACACACATATACACAGACACACACACAGACATACCCACAGACATACACAGACACACAAACTGTTTGATCATCAAATGCATGAAGTAAATATAAAGTTTCCTCTTTCATGATAACATATGTTGGAATATTTGTGTCATTACAGACTTATTAACTGTGGACTCTCAGAGACTCACTGTGAAGTTTTGGCCTCAGCTCTGAAGTGCAACCCCTCCCATCTGACAGAACTGGACCTGAGCTACAACAAACTGTCTGATTCATCAGTGAAGCTGCTGTCTGCTGGACTGGAGAGTCCAGACTGTGGACTGGAGACTCTGAGGTCAGTACTGTGGTGAAGTCAGTCATATTGGTGAGCTCATGTTTTTGTCTCAGAGGTGATATTTAGGATGATCCAGTCAGCACCAATCACAGATCCAGTATTTCCAGGTACAGTGAAGGTGTGAGAAAGGAGCACTGAAGTCATATGGTCATTAAGTGATTGGCATCAGCTGTTTCATTCATGCTTCACCATCATTGGCTCATTCATCAGCTTCTTGGCCACCAGCTCACCAATCACATCCTTTCATATTCATACAGCTGTTCAGGTGTATAAGCTCACACTCATCATTGATTACTCTCCATCACCCCAACCTCCTTTTTATCACAGCTCATTGATCTGAGATTTCATGTTCACGTTTGTTAAATAAAGGTTTAATAATAATGACATGTATAAAATGTTTATTAAAAGGTGATTCATTTTCCTGCTGAGGCTCCGTCAAACAGCAGAGCCTTTTCTTCCAACTCTAACTGTATAATCATTTGATATGATGTAATTTCCTGATGTCAGTGTCTGAAATATATCAGTGTATCTACTGTATGTGTCTAGGTTCACTGATTCTAAATATTCAGAAGTCACACTGACTGGAAACCAGAAGAAGAGAGTTTGTGTGGAGGAAGAGCAGAAATCAGAGTCTCCAGTATCCACCTGTGTGTCTGAACATCATCCTCCAGACGTCATTCATAAAGCTGGATCCTCAGACTTAAAGTAAGAGACTGTTTCTACTGAGAGCACAAATATACTTCAGTCATTTACCTCAATGTGAGCAACCTTGATTTTCCCTTTGAGGACATTTTCTGGGTGTGTAAATATTAATATTACTGAGCTACATTTGTGCTGTGGGACGCACCACAAGTTCAGATTAGTCCACACTTAATTAAGTCACAGCTGGATTGGAAAGTCCAGATGATGATGAACAGCTTGGTGGTGGTGTGGAATCACAGAGTTATCTTTAGTGAAGAGATACAGTCTGATTATTTGAAGCCTCTTCATAAGCCAGTCCAGATAACTGCTGTGTTTGTATTTATTCCTGCAGGGTGGAGGACAGACGGAACAGCGCTACACCTGCCACACATAAAGGACGTGAGTGTTGAGACTGTGACCGCTTCAAAGTGTGATTGTGACAAAATACACATCTAAAGACGAGTAGTTGAGATTGTGTCTGTGAACTGAAGTATGTTTGTGACTTGGCTCTGTCCACCAGTTTTTATTCCACTTTGAATGCACCATGGTGCGTTTGTTCACTTATCAGGATTCAGAGTGAAAACAACACAGGAGGCTTCGTTGGTACGGTGTGTTGTTAAGGTTCAGGTGAGACAGGAAGTACTAGCTGGGAACACTAATCATGTGTTTGATGCTTTATCACACACTAAACACTGCATAGTTGTTTGTAATAGAAATGCAGCATTCACATTACAAAGGAATCCAGCAGGAATGTGTCTTTGCATGTTTGTCATCTATCAACACAGTTTCTTGTTGGATGATGTCACATTTTGTTGCAGCACAAGTTGGACCAGGTTCAGCTTTTCTATTGGACGAGCCTGCATTGTGTTTGTGTAGCTTGCTGCGTTGCCTCCATTCAGATGAATGAGAGATGAGAGGGCTGCGTGTTTTCATCCAGGGCTAATGTCTGAATGCAGCCTTAGGGTTCTGCTCAGCTCCATCTCTGTCAGAGCCCCATGATCAGTCTCAAGTTGGTCTGGGAATCAGGAACCGCTGTGATCACAAAATCTTTAAAGTGAGGTTTGACTCTGACTCATTTTGTGGCAGATAGGCTGGTAGGAGGATTTTGTTACTTTTGGACGCAGCCATTTCCTGTTTTTCTCTGTTTTATATCCATGAAGTCAATATTTTGGTCAGACAACACAACACTAGAAGATATCACCTTGCACTCTTGGGGACTATTCTGATCTGTTGTTGTGAAAGATGTTGTGTTGCCTCATTGCAAGAAGTTGAATTCAGTTGAATTTCAGTTTGGATTTAAAATGTTGTTTAGACAGTTTGTTCCACTGTAATGATTGAAACAAAGGAATCAAAATATTCTTTATGGACACTTTGTAAATCCACTTTAACTGGTTTTGGGTCTTTAATGAAACGTGACTGTGTTTGTCGTCTTTAAGTGACTTTATTGAAGGTTTTCCAGTAGAGACCAACAGGAGACATGTGGACAAAGTCTCTGTCCAGTCCTAAACTGGGACTTTGTGTTGCAGCTTTCTCTTTGTGTCTTTGCCCACTGGGCCACAAGCTTCATGTCTAGAAGTAACTTTAACATTTGCTGTGTGTCTTCTTCTCCACATCCTCTAATCTCCCAGTTGATCCGTCCACATCCAGCACAAAGGATCAGCTGGATCCTGATGATCCAGAGAGGCTGAAACAGCAGCAGCAGCTTGAGTGCAGAGAGAATGTGACTGGGATCAGTTACCGGCAGGTACAACCAATACAAATGTCCATTTTTCATTCAGCACTCTCAAACCTGATTTGCTGTCATCTGTGTGATCTTCAAGCTGTCGTTTCTTCTCCTCTCACTCATCTGTGAAGCCACCAGCTGCTGTCTAACGTAGTCTAGCAGCATCATTTCACTGCACAATGTAAAGTTAAAGAAGTGATGACTAAACAGTAAAGAGTGCAGGTGGAGTAGAAACGAAGCAGTGAGGATCCTGTCAGCTGTACCACTGTGAAGATGAGCTGCTCAGTTTCTCTAACTAATGCTGTCACTTTCTCCATTTTAGGACTTCACACCCAAAGTGCTGACTGAGTCTGCAAAGATTTCATACAGGTAACTAAAACAGATGCTTCACTGATGAATCAGACAGTTCGTTGTATCTCAGGTTCAGTTCTGTCAGATGGGAGGAGTTATACTTCAGAGCTGAGGTCAAATATTCAACCCTCAACCTCATCGATTCCTTTCAGTGATGACGCTTCACTTTCACTTCAAACTCCTGCAGCTGCTGCTTCACTCACATCTCATCCAGCTGCTCAGTTTGGTCTCCAGCTTTTGAAACACTGCAGCAACTTTACTTTTTATTCATTCAAACCAAGAAAAGGTTTGTGTTGTGTGATCAGCTCCTCTGTGTCCTCCAGGTTCAGCTGTCCTGGTCCAGGTGTGTTCAGGTGTACTTTGACTGGACTGGTGTTTGGTACGGTTCAGGAGGCGGAGCTACAGTACAGGACTGTCCAATGGGACGAAAGACTTCTACAACCAGCTGGCAAGACGGCTGCAGGTCCGCTGTTCAACATCCACAGTCCTGACGGTGCTGTCAGTCAGCTCCACCTGCCACACTGTGAAATCATGGATGGTAAGATGATTATTGTGCTTTGTTGGTTTTATTAAAACAATAATAAGACTCCTGTTAGCGCCTCCTACAGGCTGCAGAGTTCACTACAACCACAAGATGAACAAACACTGATGATTTATCAGTTCTTTGATCTCACCAACGTCTGAGCTAAACATGTACAGTTATCCTGAGAGAGGCCGATGAGGAAAGTGAAAAGGGTTCATCATCTGGGGAAATAAATGTGTTCATAACATTTTTGGGAATGACATTGTAAAGCAATACAGCGTTTGCTCAGGTTTACAGCTATGATAGTAAAAGAACCCACATGCCCCGTTCAATTAAAGCCAGACTGTCCATTGAAGTTTAATCTTTCTTCATTTCATACAAGTCTGATTTTGTGTCAAAAGAGAACATTTTTAATCTTTCTCCTCAAGATGACTCAAAATCCGTCACCGGCTTCCCACCCACCAACACTGACAGTTGTGTTGGATGATTTGTCCAGCCTGTCCAAACTGTTTAATTCCTCACTGACCAAACTGAGAATACTACACATCAAGTAAAATGAGTACTGACATATATTGAGGTTGTTGTTAATAACATAAATGTGTTTTCACAGCTCCGCTCCCTGAAGGTCTGCTGTCTGTCGTCCACATCACTGATGATGGAATGAGCATCCTGGAGCCGCTAGAGATTACAGACACTCATGTGGTTGTGAACGTGCCTCACTTCTCTCTCCTGGGCCTCGTCTGGGACGTTGTTATGAGGTTTGTGAACATCATACGACCAATCAGGGGCCAGGTTCTGCTGTTCCTCCGACCTCCGGATGATGATGATGATCAAATACTTGATGTATTTCTGCTGCAGAGCAACATTCCTCTGAGCGAGGTAAAAGTATCCGTCATACAGTATGTGCTTACCATCAGCCTTGTTTTATACCACAGCTGCTTCTACAACAGTCCTGCTTCTCTTCTCTATACCTCTTAAACCTTTTCAAGCTGTGGTAAGAAAAGTCTGAACTGGACATCATGACAATAATGTTTTGCTTTCGGTTTTTACTTTAGTATTTTATTTTGTTTGTTTTGACATAATCTCTAGAGTCTATTATTGTCTGCCACAGTGTCACTTGTGATTCCACCATCAAATGTAGTATAATGTAACTGTGGGCTAAATTGATATAGAAATCTATATTCAATATGGCAGTGTGTTAATGCCACCATGACATTTTACTTTTCTGGTTTTAGATTTATTTTTCATATTCATGTTTATCTCATGGAGAGATAAAAGGAGAAACAAACATTACAGTTTTATACGATGCCACCGCAGTGAGGGACACTTGTTTATTTCCACCTACAACATGTCTAGATTCATCTCTAGATGTCCAGCATATGTACAATAACAGAATATGAATAACTCAGAGAATTCATTGTCCATCTTACTGTGAATAAACGCCTCAATAATCATGCTGTGTTACTGAAGGTTGCCGCCCAACGAGGAGCAGCTAAGAACATTGAGATCTCTTCTGACTGTGATCTCATCCTTGGTCAAATCTACAGCATTCACTGTGAACCTGAAGCCTCCATAATTCAGCCTGAGGTGAGTCTGATACACTTTTAATGGTATCAAACTTTATTATTATATGTTCAATTTTATTGGATGTTAACATTTACAACAGGTATGAAAATGGAATGGAAATGGAATGGCTTTATTTGTCATTATAACAAGTACAAGTACAAGTATATTGAAATTGTAGCAATCACCCGTCCGTACATATACAACATACAATACATAACAAGACAGAACTGGATGACTGAGCAAGGACGGAGGGGAAAAGAGGGGAAAGAAAAACGAGGAGAGAGGGGGATAAAAAAAAATACTATAAAATGATGCTTTACTTCTGGTTTTCAGCGTGTACAGTTTCGCACAAAGCTTGGACCAAACTTCTTCCCAACGTTTGAGGTTTTCCTCACGACACAACAAAAGAAAGTGACTTTGATGGTCCGAGACCAAGAGGGGACACAAATGTCGAATTGGAAGGTGAAACTGACAGGTAAAGCTTTCACTCTGCTGCAGTACTTGATGCTTGACCTCATGTCTGATGGTTTGCCCCCAGTTCAATCAGGAGAGACCAGAGAATCAAGTAAAAGAGTTGTTTATTATACAGATGATATTTATGATTAGGTATTGTCAAAGTCTTTTGCACCTGGACTCTGCAGGGAGATTTTGATAGATAGTGCTTCTGGCCAATCATAGCACTTAATTTTCACCCAACCACCCCGCCTCGCCTAGCTTCGCGCCTCATTTCAGTTCAGATAGCCGGTCCCCTTTCGCCCGTTGAGCTGATAACACTGAAAAGGTCAAATTAAGACGTTGAGTTAGCCCGATATTAACCACTTGTCAAGGTTACAAGGTTCATCTATCCAATGTGTGTTGCAATGGTAACCGTCACGTTTCCCCGTATTCTTCGGATTTCCGAAGTTTCCGTTCCATCTTCGCTCAACCAGGTCGGGTCACGGGGACAGCAGGGCCCAGACTTCCCTCTCCCCACCACTTCGTCCAGCCCGAGGCGTTCCCAGGCCAGCCCGGTGGGACGTGCCCTGAACACCTCACCAGGGAGGTGTCCGGGAGGCATCTTGACTAGATGCCCGAGCCTCCTTATCTGGCTCCTCTCAACACAGAGGAGCAGCGGGTCTACTCCTGGCTGCACCAAGAAGTCCTGTCCATAAAGACTATGAACAGGATCAGTGACAAAGGGCAGCCCTGGCGGAGTCCAACCCTCACTGGAAACAAGTCCGACTTATTACCAGCAATGCGGACCAGGCTCTGACATCGGTCATACAGGGAACGGAGGGCCCGTATCAGGGGGTCCGATACTCCGTACTCCTGGGGAACCCCCCACAGGACTCCCCCGAGGGACACGGTCGAATGCCTTCTTTAAGTCCACAAAACACATGTGGACTGGTTGGGCAAACTCCCATGCACCCTCAAGGATCCTGCAGAGGGTGTAGAGCTGGTCCACAGTTCCACGGCCTGGACGAAAACCACACTGCTCCTCCTGAATCCGAGGTTCGACTATCCGACGGACCCTCCTCTCCAGCATCCCCGAATAGACCTTACCAGAGAGGCTGAAGAGTGTCACCTCCGGTCCACCTTCTTGAAAAAGAGGGACCACCACCCCAGTCTGCCAATCCAGAGGCACTGCCCCCAATGTCCACGTGGATCTCATCCACCCCCAGGGCCCTGCCACAGAGGAGCTCTTTGACCACCTTGGCGACCTCAGCCCCAGAGATAGGAGAGCCCACACCCGGGTCCCCAGGCCCTGCTTCCTTACCGGAAGGCGTGTCGGTGGGATTGAGGAGAAGTATTCCTTCCACCGATCCACAACGTCCCGAGTAGGTTAAAGTGTCTGAGGATTCTTGAAATACATTTTAGAAAGTATGTTATGAATGACAGTGTGGCTCTGCATTTTAATGAGCATAAGCATGATGTTAGCCATCTCAGACATGTCAGATATACGGGCATACAGGTGGTTAATATGTCCAAACATTGAGGCAGTAGCTACAGACTGCTCCTCTAGACAGACCTTTTTTGGATTCATTTTGTGGAAACCCAGCTATCTGGATAGACCAATGCCCCCGTCTCCTGCCACATAGTGATTTTGATCAAATGTTCATCATTTTTGAAAAGGTCTCTGTTTAAAAGTGACTGTTGGGTTATTAAACAACAGTCTCTGGTTCTCTTCCAGGTCCAAGAAGTGGAAATCCACAGAGGACCATCCCAGCAGGGCACACTGCCACAGTGGGGGAAAGCAGCACAGCAGAGGAATCTCCCAGCAGGGGGAACCAACCCAGCAGAAGAATCTCCCAACAGGGGACAGACTCCAAGCAGAGGATTCAACCAGCTGAGGACATCGTCCCAGCAGAGGAGAGGCTGAAGGAGGCTCGGACACAGTTTGTTAGCAGAGTGTCTGAACCTAATCTAGACCAGCTTCTGGATAAACTTCTTGAGTTTGGTGTTATAAATGATGGTGAAATGGAGTCGGCCAGAACAGAAACGCGAGCGGACAAAGCTCGTAAAGTGATCGACATGGTGCGAAGAAAAGGAAGTGATGCCAGCTCCTTTTTTATTGTTGCCCTCCGTGTGGTGGATCCACACCTTTCCAGACTGCTCAAATTAAGCTGAGTGTGAAGATGAAACCGTATAACAGCTGACTGTTTCACTGTCTCAAGTTACCTATTTTCATCTTTAGCTTTCACCTGAAGCTAATATGAAGCTTCAGCGTCCAAATGAGTCAAATCTTCATCTTCTATGTTTCAACATTACAGTGTTTTTAGTAGCAAAGTCTTCTTGTTACTACTAATGCAGGGCACTGAGGTTTGCGCCTTGCAACTGTGTAAGATAATACGTGCTGTCCATTTAGTACGTTAATAATGAATATGTAATATGAGGGGTTTCAACTCCAGTGTGTAAAATACAGGGAGGAGAAAATGTAAATATGTTATTTAGCACACGGATTGTGATGTACCAAACCTGAAGGTAATATTGCTACGGTAACTGTCTCTATAAATCATACCTTTATAGACACATAGACACATGACCGAATACACACAGCATTGACTTTGTCACTAATAATCTCCCATATGTGGGAAGCTAATATGAAGCTTCAGCGTCCAAATGAATCAAATCTTCATCTTCTATGTTTAAACATTACAGTTCAGTTCTTTAATCTCCATGAAGATGTTTTCAGGTTCAACTAAATATGCAAAAGCACATTTTTCTCTAAAGGAGGTTGTTTCTGTGCTGCTAAGTCTGATTTTTATATGCTGATATGAATATATGATAAAAATAAAAAGCTGAACATGTGATGGGAGCTTGTTGATATATTCACTCTGTGAGAAGCTTTTTTTTGGGTGGGGGGGGGGCAATAAGACATCACATCTGTCTCTTTTCTCTTCCTTCTTATCTGTGATCTGAATCTTCTTGAACTCTTCAGCAGTTTAGTTTCATCCTGTGTTGACAGAGATGGTGACAACAGATCAGTCTGCAAATGTTCTTCATAAAACCTCAACATACTATATTATATTTCTATTAAAGCCAGAATGACAGTTTTCCATTTCCTCCTTCACCACTAATGTCCACCAGCAGATTGTTGGGACAGACACAGATGACTCTGGGCAGCTGGTGGCTGATGACTGCCATCAATCAATCTCAGGCCAAATCACAACAAAGTCATCATGAGGCTGAAACTGATCAGCTGATGAGGTTGAAGTGTTGCGTTGATGAATCTGAACACTGGGTGGCGATGTGGAGGAACAGCATCAATAAATCACCTAAGCAGAGAAGGAGAACATTTAAACAGACAGCTGCACTATGATAGGCTGACAGTGAAGGTGTGTCAGCGTGCTATTGGTTAGACTTGACCAGGTGATGTGAACAGCTGATGTGTCAACTGATGCTCCAGAAATAACAGTAAGGAAAATATGAGCTTTGACAGAGATCAGTATGAGCTGTGAGAAGGATCAGAATGACTGAAGAATGAGAAATACAAGTATGAGGTGAGCAAACAAAGATGGACTTCCTGTCTGAACTTTAGCTAAGCTTCATACTCACTGCTTATTAAAGGATTCCCATTTTCCCCTTTTATTGCTTTTTATAAATGAAATCATGGTCAATATAACAAAAACAAGTCTTTAATATCAAAATGAAAACATTTTCTACTAAGTAATGTCAATTAATTAAAAATATATAATGTAAAATGAGTGATTGCATAAATATTGACCTCCTTTAAACAGACTGATATCATTCAGCAGAGGTCCAGCTAATTGGTGCTAGCAGTCTCACAATGAGTGAAACAGAGATCAGCTGAGTGCAGTGAATGTGTCTCAGGTGATTCTAATATAAAGACACCTGTGACTAGTGTGAAGGAGTTAAAAGCTCCAGCAGCTGAGGTGGGAGAGACTCTGCATATAACAACTGTTGCATTATGGGAGAGAGGCAAAGAGAAAACCACTGCTGAAGAACATGATGGAGGGAGGAAGGGAGGAAGGAAGGGAGGAAGGAAGAAGGAAAGAAGGGAGGAAGGGAGGAAGGGAAGAAGGAAGGAAGGGAGTAAGGGAGGGAGGGAGGAAGGAAGGAAGGAAGGAAGGACAGATGGGAGGGAGGGAGGAAGGAAGGAAGGGAGTAAGGGAGGAAAGGAAGGAAGGAAGGAAGGAAGGGAGGGAGGGAGGGAGGGAGGAAGGAAGGAAGGACAGATGGAGGGAGGAAGGAAGGAAGGAAGGAAGGGAGGGAGGGAGGAAGGAAGGAAGGGAGTAAGGGAGGAAGGGAAGAAGGAAGGAAGGGATTGAGGGAGGGAGGGAGTAAGGAAGGAAGGGAGGAAAGGAAGAAAGGAAGGAAGGGTTACTAGCTGGTGACGACATCGCCACGGTGACGCCTCTTCTACCAGTGGAAGATGCAGCCGAGGACGGAGGGAGTAAGGGAGGAAGGAAGAAGGAAGGAAGGAAGGGAGGAAGGAAGGAAGGGAGGGAGGAAGGAAGGAAGGGAGGAAGGAAGGACAGATGGAGGGAGGAAGGAAGGAAGGAAGGGAGGGAGGAAGGACAGGTGGAAGGAAGGAAGGGAGGAAGGGAGGAAGGAAGGAAGGAAGGAAGGAAGGAAGGGAGGAAGGGAGGCAGCCTGCAGCATGTAACACTGGAAGTAACACATCAATAAAATCACACTTAACCCATCCTTCCTTCCTTCCTTCCTTCATTCCTTCCTTCCTTCATTCCTTTCTTTCCTTCCTTCCTTCCTTCCCATCCTTCCTCCGTCCCCCTTTCTTCTTCTTTCCTTCCTTCTTTCTTCCCTTCCACCCTCCCTCCTTCTCTCTTTCTTCCGTCCTTCCTTCATTCCTTCCTCCCTCCATCTGTCCTTCCTTCCTTCCTTCCTTCCTTCCTCCGTCCCCCTTTCTTCTTCTTTCCTTCCTTCTTTCTTCCCTTCCACCCTCCCTCCTTCTCTCTTTCTTCCGTCCTTCCATCATTCATTCCTTCCTTCCTTCCTTCCTTCCTTCCTTCCTTCCTTCCTTCAGCAGCCTGCAGCATGTAACACTGGAAGTAACACATCAATAAAATCACACTTAACCCTTCCTTCCTTCCTTCCTTCCTTCATTCATTCATTCCTTTCTTTCCTTCCTTCCTTCCTTCCCATCCTTCCTCCCTTCCTTCCTTCCTTCCTTCCTTCCTCCCTCCATCTGTCCTTCCTTCCTTCCTTCCTTCCT
Organism: Scomber japonicus; assembly: GCF_027409825.1. Lineage (NCBI taxonomy): Eukaryota > Metazoa > Chordata > Actinopteri > Scombriformes > Scombridae > Scomber > Scomber japonicus. Next base: position 36,276,456 of record NC_070587.1, on the reverse strand, counting down.
CCGTCCCCCTTTCTTCTTCTTTCCTTCCATCTTTCTTCCCTTCCACCCTCCCTCCTTCTCTCTTTCTTCTGTCCTTCCATCATTCCTTCCTTCCTTCCTTCCTTCCTCCCTTCCTTTCAGTGACAATGATATGTACATTCAAGTGCTCGAAGGGAGGAAGGAAGGGAGGGAGGGAAGGAGGAAGGAAGGACAGATGGAGGGAGGATGGGAGGGAGGAAGGAAGGAAGGGAGGGAGGGAGGAAGGAAGGAAGGACAGATGGAGGGAGGAAGGGAGGAAGGGAGGGAGAGAGGGAGGGAGGGAGGGAGGGAGGGAGGGAGGAAGGAAGGAAGGAAGGAAGGAAAGAAGGACAGATGGAGGAAGGAAGGAAGGAAAGGAGGAAGGGAGGAAGGACAGGTGGAAGGAAGGGAGGAAGGAAGGAAGGAAGGACAGATGGAGGGAGGAAGGAAGGAAGGGAGGGAGGGAGGCAGGGAGGAAGGAAGGAAGGAAGGACATGTAGTTTAAAGGATTGGAAGATGTATTAGCAAGTTTAGTCCAGCAGGTGAGAACTAGGGGCGGGGGGGGGGGGGGGGGGGGGTTCACAAGACGGCAACACAGATTAATAAAAACAATCATTTATCAAGGAAAACAACGTCATAAATATTAAAATAAAATGAAACTTGCTGTGAAAGTTCAATAATAATGTTGCTTTAATCAAATTAAGACTACCTGCACCCCCATTGCAAAAATGCAAAATGGTTCATTCCGCCAGGTAAGACTCATTCCTGCACAGTGCTCCAGGCTCTGAGCTAGCAGCAACACGTCTCTCTCTAAGAGCAAATCAGACACACACACACTCACACACCACACCCCATACGCACACACAGACACACTCACACCACACACACACACACGTGACTTCCAGTAAAGAAGAAGGGTTAAGAAGTAACTCTACCAGTGAAACTATTCAGTGTTTAGTCGCCATTTGAAGTGAACGGAGCAGAAGAAGACAAAGTAGCTTTAAAGCAGGTGAGTGTTAATATTACTACTATAAATAATGATTAGTGTCATTATTGATCTGATCTGATCTGAAACATACACAACATATTAGCGGAGATGTTCTTATAAAGTGCAGCAGAAATGATTTTCTAGGTGAGCACTACAAACCAGCCACAGAGAAAAGAAAGTTCAAACATGTCTAAGTTTGCGTCTGGATGGAAAAAGGAAGTAAAGCAACAATAACAACAAACCCGAGGTGCTATACCTTCTAGTGCTGATGTGTGGAAGCAATAAATGGAGGAAATCAACAGGAATAGTTGGGACATTGTGTTTGAGAGCTGCGTCAAAAAGCTGCAGCGACACGCAGCAGCAGGAAGTGACAGTGAAAACCACTAACACACAGACTTTTGATGGCTGGGGAGAGTGACGGCGAAGCTTTCCTCCATCTGGTGTTGTATGCTGAGTTACTGCTCCGATCCTAAAAGCAGAAGCATCACATGTGAGAGTTGTAAACAGACAGTCCCTTGTGAGTGTTTCTTGTTGTGTACTTCTTAGAGTCTTCATCAAGGAGTACTTGTTGATATGCTGCAGCCAGGTCTATTTTTGAGAATAACTTCCCACCAGTAAGTGTGGCCAGCACCTCCTCAGTGCATGGTAGGGGTTTATCTCAGTGTTTGGAGCCTGGTTCACAGTAACCTTGTAGTTACTGGGACTACTGGGGCAGCCCACTCACTGTGCTTCACAGGGGACATGATGTCATCTTTCTCCAGCCTTTCCAGCTCTTTGTCCACGTGTTCTTTCATTGCAACCAGCAGGGGGCGTGCTTTGTGGAGTTTTGGAGTTCAGGCTAAACAGAGATCGTTGCTTTGATGTCCTTTCATGTCCCCAGCTCATCTCTGAAACCTTCACTGTATTTTGTGATCACTTCAGGCATTGACTTGGGCGGCTCTGCTGGCTGTGTGCGTTCACACTGTTTTCATCATTTTCCAATTGAGTCTTATTTGTTGAAGCCAGTTTCTCCCACACAGTGAAGGATCCTTTCCTTTCACATCTATCAGAGACAGTCAGCAGTCTGATGTTCGTACTTCAGTCATGAACTGTCCTCTCACTGGGATGGACTGACCTGTGTTGGTTTCCAGCTCGACAAATCCCAAATGTGTTCATGGTAGAATATCACGGCTTGTATCAGTCATCCTGTGGCTGAGAGTTGGATTTGATTCATATATAATTTAGTGTATTTTGAGCGTATTGTGAGTCAGATGGTCACTGTTTAAACGTTACTCTTTGTCATAATGTGTAGTGTTGTAGAGCTGTAATGAAGCGCTAAATATGTTTGTAGCTTAGAGGAAGGAGGAGTAAGCAGCTGTTTGAGGTCACTGACCAGGTGAGGAAAGCACATTAAAACATGAATGAAACATTAAACTCTGGCTCATAATGACAGACACAGAACTGCTGTTATACTGTTTTTTGCTCTGGTGAGATCGAGTCTATCCAGACGTGAACTTTGACATTTTCAATCATGTTTTGGGGTGAGCTCATGTCTTATTGAGGAGAGCCAAGCTCCCCTGTAGTTCACACTCTGTCCTGTTCTTTAAACTGCACTTCTGATCCATAACCATGATGACATTACTCTGTTTGTACAAGTATTAGGCTGCTTTAGTATTAAAGACAATAGAAACTATGATATAATGCAAGTTTACAATAGAAATATTAGGCTGAAACTACAAAGCCACTTGTCCACAACGCAAACTGACTATTAATTAATTACTTTAATTCATTTAATTGAAATATTGGTGTTTAGCTCCCTGACTGATGACTCCACTAGCCAGATGTTTTTAATTCATGTTAAATAATTTCTGTTTTTATTTAGCACGGCTCATTTTTCCTCCTTCTTTGTCTTTTTCTCTCCTTTAATTCCAAAAAAACACATTTAAGAATAAAATATGAACATGTTCTTACATCTGGCCCAGAGTCTTTATAGTAGTTTCCTCTTTTCTTTTCCTGGTTTCTGTCTTCACAGCGATGTAATGTGATTAAAGTAGAGAGAAGTCACAGTTAAGAAGCACACACATATTTATCTGAAGTCTGTTGGATTTAAACCAGAGTCAAAGTTTCTCTTTGTGATGACTAGAAAACACACATGGTTGTAGTTAAAGTCATGTAAACTAATAAGAAGCTACTAAGTTGAGAGGCAGGACTGGGTTTATTATACTGTGTATGTGTGTGTGTCTCCAGTGTTACTGGTTTACCTCTCAGACTCCAGAAGATGAAGAAAGAGGAGGAAGAGGAGGACGGAGCAGAGTCTCTAACATCCAGCTGTCTGTCTCTGAAGAGTGACCAGTCTAAAGAAGATCTTCCAGACTTCAGTAATGAACCTGGACCCTCAGACACAAAGTAAGAGACTGTTTCTACTGTAAACTGAGCTGAAGATGATTCAGGTTTTAAATGTCATTTCATAAACTACATTACAACACTATTAGTGTTAAAAAGTCAGTCACTAATATATGTTGTAGTTAAAGTCATGTAATGTATAGGAAGCTGCTCACTTGAGAGGCAGGACTTGGTTTATTTTACTGTGTGTGTCTCCAGTGTTACTGGTTTACACCTTATCTACATCTGGAGAAAGAGAACAGAGCAGAGTCTGTAACATCTGCCTGTCTGTCTATGAAAAGTGCCAACATTCACTTTCATTCAGCCCTTTCACACATGCTGCTGCTGCACATACATGAACCACAACAGCAGGTCCACACAGAGACACTCACACAGTATGTGAGCCTAAGACCTACCACACTGTATTCAGCATTTATTATTACAATTTCAACTGAAGATCCAAAACATTAAAGTGAGGGTGCAACGCATGCTTTATTACCCTCATAGAAGTGGTGTTCTGACGATTGATGTGTTTTCATAGAAAACATATAACTGTCACAGTGTTATGACATCTGTATGTCAGTTCTGGATTACAAGCAGGGTTTGGTGCTGTAAGAATATGGAGCCTGGCCACTGAGGAGGAGAAAAATTAGGACACCCTGTTAAACATTCAGTTCTCTATTAAGAAATGTTCACATATCGATGTCTAATCTCGTTGATATTTATTTCTGGAAAAGAAAGTTTTTCAATTGCAGATAAACAACAAAAAATAACCTTGTTTTACTCATTAAACAAAAGATATCAAAAAAAATATGTATTCTAATTGAGGAAAAAGTTAGGACACCCTACCCCTTAATAGCTAGTGTTACCCCCTTTGGCTGAAATAACTTCAATGAGACGCTTCTTGTAGCCATCTACCAGTCTCTGAGATCGGTCTGAGGAAATTTTGCCCCACTCCTCAACACAGAATTCTTTCAGCTGTGAGATGTTTGAGGGGTTTCTTGCATGCACAGCCCGTTTCAAGTCACCCCACAGCATCTCAATGGGATTAAGATCTGGGCTTTGACTCGGCCATTCCAGGACTCTCCATTTCTTGTGTTGCAGGGTCCAGTTCCGCTTCAGCTTTAATTTTTTTTTTTACAGATGGTCTCACATGCTCCTCAAGCACCCTCTGATACACAGTAGAATTCATAGTGGACTCTATGATGGTGAGCCGGCCAGGTCCTGCTACAGCAAAGCATCCCCAAACCATGACACTCCCACCTCCATGCATCACAGTTGGTATGAGGTTCTTTTCCTGGAATGCTGTATTTGGTTTACACCAAACCTGTCCTCTGTTCTGGTGTCCAAATAATTCAATTTTAGACTCATCTGTCCAAAGAACATTATTCCAGAAGTCTTGGTCTTTGTCTAAGTTCTCTCAGTCTGGCCTTCACGTTTTTCTTAGACAGCAAAGGTTTCCTCCTTGCGCACCTCCCATGAAAATTGAACTTGTGTAGTCTTTTTCTGATTGTAGAGGCATGCACTTTCACATCAACAGTAGCAAGAGTGTGCTGGAGGTCCCATGATGACATTTTAGGGTTTTTGGTGATTTCTTTAAGCATCTTGCGGTCTGCTCTCGGGGTGAACTTGCTTGGACGGCCAGACCTGGGCATGTTAGCAGTTGTTTTGAATGTCCTCCACTTGTAGATTATTTTCCGGACAGTGGAATGGCCGATTTCAAATTCTTTTGAGATCTTTTTAAATCCCTTACCAGACTCATAAGCTGCTACAATCTTCTTTCTGAAGGCCTCAGACAATTCTTTCGATCTCACCATTTTTTTGAGGTTTAAATAGGTCAAGCCTCCTTCAAAATGCTGAGTAACAATGTTCTGATCATTTGCACTTGATGTGATACACCTGTGTGTGATTTTAGCCATTTTGAGTGTGAATGAATGTGGGGGTGTCCTAATTTATTCCTCACCAGAAAGAATTTTTTTTAAATTACATTTTATAGAAAGTTTTAACAAGTATTTTCTTCAGTTTTAATTGTTTAGCTATATTACTTGAATGTGTCAGTATTGTTAAAATTGATATTAATTATCCATATGTCCAAATATGTTAAAAAAAACACCCAGGCTTTCATAGGGTGTCCTAATTTTTTCACATTGTTATAACAGAAGGACATGCAGATGGTCAGTTCCCATAGTAACTGACTCTGTGGTAACTGAGTCAGACTTTTAGTTTTCTCTCTTGGTGGAACTGATCATCCAGAGTTTCTCTGAGTCATCTCAGGGTGAACAAACTCTGAGTTTTCTCTGAATGTGCTTTCTTGACTAAAGCCCTGAGTGTATGTGCTGTCAGCTCTGAATGTAAACTGTGAAGAGAATCAAGATGAAGAACAAGTTCAAGGACTTAAAACTGACTGTAAAATCAACTGTTACTTCCTATTTTATGCAAATAGTCGACAAGTCGGAGAAACAAGTTTTGACCAAGGGTCCGCGTATCTTTTGGTCCTTCAGTTTTCTTTTCAGGAACGATTAAAAAAAAAAATCAGGGTCCTTGAATAGAGACGAGGCAGAGTCATAAGAACAAGTCTCAGGGTTACTCACGATAAATAAAGTCTCAGTGTTACGATAAATAAAGTCTCAGTGTTACAATAAATACTGAGAGTCTGGATTGTTTATGTGGGGAAAGAGCTGCATGAAGCATGTGAGCTGTCGGTTGGCCTCCACTAATGTCATGTGACATAAAGAATGTGTTCATGTCCACAGAGAGAGGAAGAGGAGGGCTGTTTCTGTGGAGGAGCAGCTGTCCTGCTGTTCTTTGTGTCAGGACGTCCTGAAGGATCCAGCCTCTACCAGCTGTGGATACTGGTTCTGCAGACAGTGCATCATCTCATACTGGGACCAGTCTGCTTCATCAGGACACCCCTCCTGTCCCCAGTGTGGAAAAAGATCCATAACCAGAGCTGGACTGCAGAAAGACAGTCAGACCAGCACTGTACAAAGTAAGACTGAAGATCTGTCTGCTGATGTCATCATCTCTGAAAACAGGAATCTACCTCCTCTATCCTGCTGAACATATATTTATAATGATACCTTCTTTTTCTTCTCTTTTAGCAGAAAGTGGTCTGCAGGAGGTTTTAGATGAACATCACATCAGTCTGAGCAGCACATGTGAATGTGTGACTCAAGGAACTGATGAAGCAGGAACTAAAACCTTCCTCATCAGGGTCTTTACTGAGGTCCACATCACAGAGGGACAGAGTGAAGAGGTTAATACCCAACATGAGGTGAGGCAGCTTGAAACAGCTTCCAAGATGAAGACCCTCCATGACGCTCCAATCAAGTGTCAGGACATCTTTAAAGTCTTACCTGACCAACAGGAAACTGAAGAGGTTCATACCCAACATGAGGTGAGGCAACTTGAAACAGCTTCCAAGATGAAGACCCTCCATGACGCTCCAACCAAGGATCAGGACATCTGTGATGTCTTACACAGAGTCAGAGTGGTTCTGATGAACGGCGTTGCTGGCGTTGGAAAAACCTTCTCAGTGCTGAAGTTCACTCTGGACTGGGCACAGCGCTCCAACAACCAAGATATCAGTCTGCTGATTCTGTTCTCGTTCAGGTCGCTGAACTTGATCAAAGATGAGCAGTACAGTCTGCTCATGCTGATCCATGTTTTCTATCCAACATTACAGAAGCTCACAGCAGAGAAGCTCACTGGCTGTAAAATTCTGTTCATCTTTGACGGCCTGGATGAAAGCAGACTTTCACTGGATTTCAACAACAGTGAGGTCGTGTCTGATGTCACACAGAAGACATCAGTCGGCGTGCTGCTGACAAGCCTCATCAAGGGGAAGCTGCTTCCCTCAGCTCTCGTCTGGATAACTACCAGACCTGCAGCAGCCAATCAGATCCCTCCTTCATGTGTGGACAGGGTAACAGAAGTACGAGGCTTCACTGACCCCCAGAAGGAGGAGTACTTCAGGAGGAGATTCAGTGATGAAGAGCAGTCCAGCACAATCATCTCACACATCAAGACATCCAGGAGCCTCCACATCATGTGTCACATCCCAGTCTTCTGCTGGATCACTGCTACAGTTCTGGACCACATGTTGACTACAGACCAGAGAGGAGAGCTGCCCAAGACCCTGACTGACATGTACTCACACTTCCTGCTGGTTCAGACGAAGAGGAAGAAGAACAAGTATGATGAGGGACATGAGACGAGTCCACAGGAGCTGACGGAGGCTGACAGGAACCTTCTTCTGAAGCTGGGGAGGCTGGCGTTTGAACAACTGGAGAAAGGAAACATCATGTTCTACCAAGAAGACCTGGAGCAGTGTGGTCTTGATGTCACAGAGGCCTCGGTGTTATCAGGAGTTTGTACACAGATCTTCAAACGAGAGAGTGTGATCTTCCAGAAAACAGTCTACAGCTTTGTTCATCTGAGCGTTCAGGAGTTTCTGGCTGCAGTCTACATGTACCACTGTTACACCAGCAGGAAGACAGAGGTACTGAAGGACTTCCTGGGAGAAGAAGAAGAAGAAGAAGAAGAAGAGGTGAAAGAGGAAGAAGAAAAAGAAGAGGTGAAAGAGGAAGAAGAAGGAGAAGAAGAAGAAGAGGTGAAAGAAGAAGAAGAAGAAAAAGAAGAGGTGAAAGAGGAAGAAGAAGAAGAGGTGAAAGAGGAAGAAGAGGTGAAAGAGGAAGAAGAGGTGAAAGAAGAAGAAGAAGAAGAAGAAGAAGAAGAAGAAGAAGAAGAAGAAGAAGAAGAAGAAGACTCATCTCTAGATGACTTCCTGAAGAGAGCCATGGAGAAATCTCTCAGGAGTGAAAATGGCCACCTGGACCTGTTTGTCCGCTTCCTTCATGGCCTCTCTCTGGAGTCCAACCAGAGGCTCTTAAGAGGCCTGCTGGGTCAGACAGACAACAGTCCAGAAACCATCCAGAGAGTCATCAACAACCTGAAGGAGATGAACAGTGGTTATATCTCTCCTGACAGAAGCATCAACATCTTCCACTGTCTGATGGAGATGAACGACCGCTCAGTACATCAGGAGATCCAAGAGTTCCTGAAGTCAGAGAACAGATCAGAGAAGAAACTCTCTGTGATCCACTGCTCAGCTCTGGCCTACATGCTGCAGATGTCAGAGGAGGTTCTGGATGAGTTGGACCTGGAGAAGTACAGAACATCACGCGAGGGACGACGGAGACTGATCCCAGCTGTGAGGAACTGCAGAAAGGCTCTGTAAGTCCAGATGTGATTAACATTATAAATCAGTGTAGATTAGTAGTTTAGTTCTTCAAATATAAATAATATAAATGTTTTATTATAGTTAAAATAGTTGTTTATATGTGAAATAACATGTCAGTTATATTTAGTCTCAGATGTGTAAATAATGTTGATGTTTATAGCTGTTAAGTTAATGAACAGTTATTCTATTTATTTCTAGTCATTATTGGATTTGACAGTGTTTTCTTCTCTTTCTCTTCCTTTGTGTGTTGGAGGATTCATTCAAACCTGGTGAAACACATGAAGGACTTTAGAGGTTGTGGTTGAGGTTTTATTACAGCAGCATTTTATCACAACATATATCAGTATTTTACAGTTATCAGTGAATGCAGTAAAGTTATTATTACATGAGCAGCTTATGTAAATCATATATAATCACACACTGTTTTTAACACTATGATTAAGAGTTTAAAATAAGATCTGTTTCATTTTCCAAAGAAGATTTCTGAAGTCAGAGAGAAATGCTTTCATTATCATTTTTTTCTGAAAGGTTTCTGAGACATTTCATAGTGAGCACGGAGGATCAGCCAATCAGCAGCCTGATTCAGTAATGTCAGTTATACAACAATATGTAAAGTTAGCTAACGTTAAGCAACATTAGCCTCCGTAAACTACTGGTCATAGAGACTAAACCCCTGAGTGTGTTGAACCGAGCAATGGAGCCTTTTATTTCTCATCAGTTCATCTTTTTACTGTAAAGAGGGAAGTGGTGTTACATGGTGTTGTTCTGAAGTCTTTCTGATATTCTGTTGCTCACAGAAAGAAACTCTCAGCTGTTTTCTCTCTTGTTGGTGTAGAGAAGAGTAGTAGCAGGAAATGCACAGAGGTCTGATCAATATATAAGAGCAGAACGGCAGAATTCAGCCTGTTTAAAGAGATCTGATACACATTAAAGCTCAATGTTATATTTTAATGCTGAAACCCTGATAACATCTTTCTGATGACATCATGTTAAAATAATTCAACCTTATTGGTTTGTTCATTGTGTTTGTGCTGAATCAGTTTTCAGATTCTCAGGAAAGAAAGTGGACACTAAACATCTAAATATTGAATACATTGATATTTATTTATTTTTTAATAGAGTCATCAGGCTGAAGCATCAGCTGGGCTTTGGGCTGGATCACCTTATCAAAGCTGGCCTGCTCAGTGTCTCCCTCTCTCTTCCACCAGCAACATCTCTTTTCTTTCTTTGCTTCATGTGTTTGTTATTGTCTAGCACACATTTCCCCTCATCCATTCACTTCCCTACACTACTGATTCTACACATTACACATGGAGTTTACATTTAGTTTGTTAATAACTTACTTTAATACATTATTTTAGTTTTTGAGATTCAAACATGTGTTCTCCTTGTTAGTCTGAACCTTGAGCCACTTCATGATAATATATTGTAATATTTGTGTCATTACAGACTTACTGACTTTAGACTCTCAGACACTGACTGTGAAGTTGTGACCTCAGCTGTGAAGTCCAACCCTCATCTGACAGAGCTGCACCTGTGGCTCTACAGACTGTCTGATTCATCAGAGAAGCTTCTGTCTGCTGTACAGGAGAGTCCAAACTGTAAACTGAGTCTGAGGTGAGTTCACTGACTGTAACTTTGGTAGATTGTTTTCTTTTTATTTAATTCACATCCTTCACTGTTTGGTTCACAATTTTCAGGATTATCTTGAATAATAATAATAATCTAAGAGATGAAGCTAAATAATGAGCATGACAGGTTTCTTTATTGCACACTAAGAATAATAAACATGTCAATCATAAGCCGATCAGTGATGAATAACAGCGTTATAAATAAACAGCGTTACTTTTTTCAATAACAAGTAATCAAATTAATTACTGTTTCCTCCGTTACAACAACAAAAAAAGGGTCGTTATTTCTTCAGACGTCACTGAACTGTTTTTTTTGTCTCTCTCAAAGAGCAGCTGCACTTAGAGACAGAACCAAACTTTCTGACTCTTTGACTTTTATTACTTTGACATTGATGTAACTGAGTTAGTTTTGGGAGAAGTAATGAGTAACTATACTTAATTACTTTTCCAAAGTAACGTGCCCAACACTGAAGCCGATATATTATTACACATGGAGTTTACATTTAGTTTGTTAATAACTTACTTTAATACATTATTTTAGTTTTTGAGATGCAAACATGTGTTCTCCTTGTTAGTCTGAACCTTGAGCCACTTCATGATAATATGTTGTAATATTTGTGTCATCACAGACTTACTGACTTTGGACTCTCAGACACTGACTGTGAAGTTGTGATCTCAGCTGTGAAGTCCAACCCTCATCTGGCAGAGCTGCACCTGTGGCTCATCAAACTGTCTGATTCATCAGAGAAGCTGCTGTCTGCTGTACAGGAGAGTCCAAACTGTAAACTGGCTCTGAGGTGAGTTCACTGACTGTAACTTTGGTAGATTGTTTTCTTTTTATTTAATTCACATCCTTCACTGTTTGGTTCATACTTTTCAGGATTATCTTGAATAATAATAATAATCTAAGAGATGAAACTAAATAATGAGAATGACAGGTTTCTTTATTGCACACTAAGAATAATAAACATGTCAATCATAAGCCAATTAGTGATGAATAACAGCGTTATAAATAAACAGCGTTACTTTTTTCAGTCACGAGTAATCAAATGAATTAGTTTCCTCCGTTACAACCCCGTTACTTCTCTTTTTTATATATATTAAGAGAAGTTTATATTGTTGTTGCTTTCTGAGGAATAAAATTCAATGTCTGCACATCTGCTACATGTACAATTATATTCTTTACTTCTTTTTAGTAGATTTCTGAAGCATAATTTAACTTTGAGCGTGTTTTGGGCCAGTTGTTGTTGTTGTTGCCAAGTCATTTGACATATTTGAACAATGTTTTGAAAAGTGACGTAATAGTTATTTTTCCTGATAATTAATTACTTTATCATTGATGTAACTCAGTTATTTCTTGGGAGAAGTAATGTGTAACTATACTTAATTACATTTTTAAAGTAACGCGCCCAACATTTTAATATGATCTTTAGACCTTATTGAAGGATGAATAAATAGGTGAATGAATTCATCTTCAGATAGAAAAAGTGGCTTCTTAAATCATATTGAGCAGTTGAACATTGTTAGTCCTTCCTCCATCGACAGTAACTATCCACCTGACTGTAATCAAAGGACACATCCAGTCTATAGACCACATCAGCTATCATCTACATCATCATGTTAGAATAACAGTGATGCTAAATAAAATGTCTTTTAGTTTGTGCTGCTGATGCATCTATATAGAAAATAAAACAGTGTTAAACACATGAGCTAACATAGCTGCTGCTGAAGACACTGAGCTGAATGATGATCTGATGCAAAATGTCCCACTGATGAAGATGAAGTCCTTCCTGATGAAGACGAAGTCCTTCCTGACAAAGACGAAGTCCTTCCTGACAAAGACGAAGTCCTTCCTGACAAAGACGAAGTCCTTCCTGACGAAGACGAAGTCCTTACTGACGAAGACGAAGTCCTTACTGACGAAGATGAAGTGCTTAATGATGATGATGAAGTCCTGACTGATGAAGATGAAGTCCTGACTGATGAAGATGAAGTCCTGACTGATGAAGATGAAATCTTTACTGATGAAGATGAAGCCCTTAATGATGAAGATGAAACCCTTACTGATGAAGACGAAGTCCTTACTGATGAAGACGAAGCCCTTAATGACGAAGACGAAGCCCTTTATGACGAAGACGAAGCCCTTACTGATGAAGATGAAGTCCTTGCTGATGAAGATGAAGTCCTTAATGATGAAGACCAAGTCCTTGCTGATGAAGAGGAAGTCCTTGATGAGTGATAACAAACTGTCTGTTTTATCAGTGAAGCTGCTGTCTGCTGGACTGGAGAGTCCAAACTGTGGACTGAAAACTCTGGAGTGAGTTCACTGACTGTATCTTTGGTAGATTTATTTCTTTTTTATTAAGTTTAAATTCTTCACTGTTTGGTTCATAATTTTCAGGATTATTTTAAATAATATAATAATAATCTAAGAGATGAAACTAAATAATGAGCATGACAGGTTTCTTTATTGCACAATAAGAATAATAAACATGTCAATTATAAGCCGATATAATAAAACCAGAGCTCCATTAGCAGCAGCGATGCTAACGGGCATGATGAGCTGAACAGCTACCAATGTGAACTTGTCCAGTCTGCCCTGTTGCATGATGGGCAATAGCCAGCAATGCTAGAGATCAGGACTAACTTGTACTTATTAAACTAGGCAGTAACATACAAATATGATTGAAGTCAGAGATGATTGATCCTTACTGATGAAGGTGAAGTCCTTAATGATGAAGATGAAGTCCTTACTGATGAAGATGATCTGAATGAATGAAAGGAAACTGAAGTGAAAGACGAAGCATGAGTGTTTCAACAAGTGTTTCCTGTCCAGAATCATCAGTATCAGAGGAGCATGGTCAGCTCTGTACAAATGTTGGAAATCAAATAAAACTCTAACAGTGAAGCTTACTATTTAGCCTAGCAGCTACATACATGCATCGCTAGCTAGGAAGCTTACTGCTGAATCACTGGAACCCAAATACAAAGTTAAATGCTGCATAGAAACAACCTTCAAAGTGACTTTATGAAAAGCTCTTGTGATAGATGTTACCTGTGAGCAAAGAAAGAAGCTTACTTACTTACTGGAAATCTTTAGAGTGGCCATGTTTCATGAACATTGTTTGATGAAAAAACAAAACAGAGCGAGGAAGCATCTTCTCTCAGAAAAGATCTTTGGCTGGACACAGACTGCGGCTCACTGAACCAGGCACCTGTATCAACGTTAATTAGGACAGCTGATCTCATCTGTGTGTGACTTGACTTTTGAACAAAGGCTAGGTAAAACTATTGCTGCTTGAAGAGAGGAAGTTAAAGTGATGCAGACAGCAACGCAGCTACAATATCTAGATAGAAATCCAAGTACTAGGCTACTAATATTTGCACACACATGTTCCCACAGCAGCAGAGAGCAGTCACGCTGACTGAACACTGCTTCAATGAACAGGCTACAATTGATAAACATGCAGTGAGTACAACAGCAGACTGAGCTGGTTGACAAAGCCTGATACTTGACATTTCTCCCAAGAGTCAACTACTTGAATCTGAATCATCCTGATATGCAGCAGCTCTGAAAGCACTGAGCAGAGAGGGAGAAACATTTAAAAAGACAGCTGCAATATGATAGGCTGACAAAGAAGGTGTGTCAGCGTGCTATTGTTTAGATGTGAGCAGGTGATGTGAACAGCTGACGTCTTAATTGATGCTCCAGAAATGACAGAAAGGAATAATGAGCTGTGAGAAAGATCAGAATGACTGAGGGATGAGAAATCAAACTATAGATGTGAGCTTGTAAAAAAGATCCTTCCTGTCTGAACTTTCTCTGAGCTTCATTTTTACATTTAAGGAATAAAATGCATCAGAAAAAATAAATTTAATAAAAAGATGATGTGAAGAACAAATGTTCATCAAAATAATGAGCATCAAACAGTTTGATCATCAAATGCATGAAGTAAATATAAAGTTTCCTCTTTCATGATAACATGTGTTGGAATATTTGTGTCATTACAGACTTTGGAACTGTGGACTCTCAGAGACTCACTGTGAAGTTTTGGCCTCAGCTCTGAAGGACAACCCCTCCCATCTGACACATCTGGACCTGAGCTACAACAAACTGTCTGATTCATCAGTGAAGCTGCTGTCTGCTGGACTGGAGAGTCCAAACTGTAGACTGAAGACTCTGATGTGAGTTCACTGACTGTAGCTTTGGTA